>NW_021270769.1:182207-271104 GCF_002162155.2 Triticum dicoccoides
CTTTTTTTTCTCTCTCTCGTTCCAAACAAACTAGATAAGATGCAGATTGGATCAAGCGAAGATGTGAATGATCTCAACTATGATTATGACAATGAACGGTGGGTAGCACGTGGTGGAAACTGATGGATGGATGGTGGACAGCGGAAGGGATAACGATGCAGCGGTGGCGTGACAAATGTGAACAGAACTCGAAACTTTAAATGAACTAGACACTAAGACCAGCAAGTCGACACGACGATGCAACTGATAATTCAATAGTGCATACAATGAAAAGAAAATTGCAAAGGCTCAGACTGGCTTGGACAAAGGATGAATAGATCTATCTTTTTTTTGTGGCTTTTTCTTGGACAATAGGTAAGAAAATAAATCTAATCTAGGGAAAACTGGAAATTCTCACCGAGCAACCTGAAAACTGATACCACTTGATAGAGGCAAAGATGTCCCGTCTTTCGATGAGATGATGGATATCGCTTTGGTGGAAGTCGACTTTGACGATCCGACTACGAACGTGCGAGGACGTCGCGCCTTAGCAATCGCTAAACCAACTCCGAGAGGTTATTGACCACGACGGAGCACGATCAACCTGACCACGAGGGTCTGTTTCCTGCGAGCAAACGAAGAACAAGCAAGAAACTGAGATTGCAATCTAGATATTGCGAATATAAGATGAAAGCTTTATTGATCAAGGTGGGGTTCTGTGACGCCTTTGTCTGGTCGTTGAACACAAACGAAGTACGCGAAGTTGCAGCTATGGCGAACTTTAATCTAAACAAAACCCAAGGAAAAGCTACTAGATGGATCTACTTATATAGGAGCAAGGGGTGGCGGCCAAGGAGGTGGGAGGACGTCCCAAGGCAGCCTAAAACTAAATCTAGGTCGTACAAGGCCAATGGGCCCAAGTGGAGGTGATGTAACACCTTTGGACTTGTAGTTTGACTCGGATTCTGCGGCAGCATCAGATTGTTTCGTCCACAACTCAACGCTCCGGACGAATTTGAAGGTGATTCCAATTGGGTTGGAAAGTGCACGAAATCTAGTTTCCAACAAAAAAAGAATCACCCAATTCGGAGTCCGTATGAAAAACTTGTGTGCGTTTTGAGTCAGGTATGTCTGTGCAGTTCGAATCTGAATCCAGAACGTGAGAGACTTGAACTCTATCTTCTCTTGGGCCAAAAGTGACGTGAGAGAACTTTTTGGACAGCAAATAAACATCTCTTTCTTCCTTATCTTCATATGTGGATTGTACAAATGTCCCATACACCTGCAATTAGACAAAACACAAAAGTGTGTGAAGTATTTTTGTTCTGGATAACATAAATAGATTATTGAATAGTTTGCACTAGAAATCACCTGACAAATATGCATATATGCAATATTTTTGGTCATATCCAAGGTAGTCATGTCCTCATCACACAATTTGTTCCATACCAAGGGAGTTGTGAAAGAACGTTCTGTGCGCGTCATCATAGATGGAGGGAGCTGCAACAACTTGGCTGGCATGGAGATGGTGGAGAAGCTTTCTCTCACCACAAGACCACATCCACATCCTTACTACATCCAATGGTTCAACAACAGCGGCAAGGTTAAGGTAACACGTACTGTTCATGTGCATTTTAGCATCTCTACATATGCTGATTATGTTGATTGTGATGTGGTACCTATGCAAGCATGTTCCTTATTACTTGGTAGACCATGGCAATTTAATAAAAATTCTGTACACCATGGTAGAAACAATCACTATACTCTTGTTCATAAGGATAAAAATATTACTTTTCTTCCTATGACTCCTGATTCCATTTTGAAAGATGATATTAATAGAGCTAATAAAGCAAAACAGGAGATGAATAAGAGTGAAAATCAGATTGTGGCAAAAGAATTTCAGCAACAAACGAAGCCTAATAATAAACCATCTAGTGTTGCTTCTGATATTAAATTGAAAAGTGCATGTTTATTTGCCACCAAATCTGATATTGATGAGCTAGATTTCAGCAAATCTGTTTGCTATGCTTTTGTGTGCAAAGAGGCATTATTTTCATTCGAGGACGTGCCTTCCTCTTTGCCTCCTGCTGTCACTAACATTTTGCAGGAGTTCGCTGACGTCTTTCCACAAGACATGCCACCGGGATTACCGCCTATTCGAGGGATTGAGCATCAGATTAACTTAATTCCCGGTGCTTCACTGCCAAACCGTGCACCATACCGTACCAATCCAGAGGAGACGAAGGAGATTATGCGTCAAGTACAAGAGCTTCTCGACAAAGGTTATATACGCGAATCCCTTAGTCCTTGTGCTGTTCCTATTATTCTAGTGCCGAAAAAGGATGGTACATCACGTATGTGTGTTGATTGTAGAGGCATTAATAATATTACTATTCGTTATCGTCATCCTATTCCTAGGCTAGATGATATGCTTGATGAATTGAGTGGCTCTACAATATTCTCCAAAGTTGATTTGCGTAGTGGATACCATCAAATTCGTATGAAATTGGGAGATGAATGGAAAACAGCATTCAAAACTAAGTTTGGATTATATGAGTGGTTAGTCATGCCTTTTGGGTTAACTAATGCACCTAGTACTTTCATGAGATTAATGAACGAAGTTTTACGTGCTTTCATTGGACGATTTGTGGTAGTTTACTTTGATGACATATTGATTTATAGCAGATCTTTGGAAGAACATTTGGAACATTTACGTGCTGTTTTTATTGCTCTATGTGATGCACGTTTGTTTGGTAACCTTGGGAAGTGCACCTTTTGCACTGACCGAGTATCTTTTCTTGGCTATGTTGTTACTCCACAGGGAATTGAAGTTGATAAAGCCAAGATTGAAGCTATTGAGAGTTGGCCGCAACCCAAAACGGTCACACAAGTGAGGAGTTTTCTTGGCCTCGCTGGATTCTATAGGCGTTTTGTGAGAGATTTCAGCCCATTGCTGCACCTCTCAATGAGCTTACAAAGAAAGATGTGCCTTTTCTTTGGGGTACCGCACAGGAAGAAGCTTTCTCGGTATTGAAAGATAAGTTGACACATGCTCCTTTACTCCAACTTCCTGATTTTAATAAGACTTTTGAGCTTGAATGTGATGCTAGTGGAATTGGATTAGGCGGTGTGTTATTACAAGATGGCAAACCTGTTGCATACTTTTCTGAAAAATTGAGTGGGCCTAGTGTGAATTATTCTACTTATGATAAAGAATTATATGCTCTTGTTCGGACTTTAGAAACATGGCAACATTATTTATGGCCCAAAGAATTTGTTATACATTCTGATCATGAATCTTTGAAACATATTAAAAGTCAAGCTAAACTGAATCGTAGACATGCTAAATGGGTTGAATTCATTGAGACTTTTCCTTATGTCATTAAACACAAGAAGGGAAAAGAAAATGTTATTGCTGATGCATTGTCTCGCCGCTATACTATGCTTTCACAACTTGAATTCAAAATATTTGGTTTGGAGACCATCAAAGATCAATATGTGCATGATGCTGATTTTAAAGATGTAATGCAGAATTGTAAAGAAGGAAGAATGTGGAACAAGTTCGTCGTTAACGATGGATTTGTGTTTCGTGCTAACAAGCTATGCATTCCAGCTAGCTCCGTTCGTCTTTTGTTGTTGCAGGAGGCGCATGGAGGAGGATTAATGGGACACTTTGGCGTGAAGAAGACGGAGGACGTACTTGCTACACATTTCTTTTGGCCAAAGATGAGACGGGATGTTGAGCGTTTTATTGCTCGATGCACTACATGTCAAAAAGCTAAGTCACGACTCAATCCTCATGGTTTATATATGCCTTTGCCTGTACCTAGTGTTCCTTGGGAGGATATATCTATGGACTTTGTTTTAGGTTTACCTCGAACAAAGAAGGGGAGAGATAGCATATTTGTTGTCGTGGATAGATTCTCGAAAATGGCACACTTTATACCATGTCATAAAAGCGATGATGCTGTTAATGTTGCTGATTTGTTCTTTCATGAAATTATTCGCTTGCATGGTGTGCCAAATACTATTGTTTCAGATCGTGATACTAAATTTCTTAGCCACTTTTGGAGATGTTTATGGGCTAAGTTGGGGACTAAACTGCTTTTTAGTACTACTTGTCACCCCCAAACTGATGGACAAACTGAAGTAGTCAATAGAACGTTGTCTACTATGCTTAGGGCTGTTTTGAAGAATAATAAGAAAATGTGGGAGGAATGCTTGCCTCATATTGAATTTGCTTATAATCGTTCATTGCATTCTACTACTAAGATGTGCCCTTTTGAAGTTGTGTATGGTTTCCTACCTCGTGCACCTATTGATTTATTGCCTCTTCCATCTTCGGAGAAGGTTAATTTTGATGCTAAACAACGTGCTGAATTGATTTTAAAAATGCATGAGTTAACTAAGGAAAACATTGAGCGTATGAATGCTAAATATAAACTTGCTGGAGATAAGGGTAGAAAACATGTTGTGTTTGCACCTGGAGATCTTGTTTGGTTACATTTGCGTAAGGATAGATTTCCTGATTTGCGCAAATCAAAGCTAATGCCACGTGCTGATGGTCCCTTTAAGGTGTTAGAGAAAATAAATGATAATGCATATAAACTTGAGCTGCCTGCAGATTTTGGGGTTAGTCCCACTTTTAACATTGCAGATTTGAAGCATTATGTGGGTGAGGAAGATGAACTTTCGTCGAGGACGACTTCATTTCAAGAAGGGGAGGATGATGAGGACATCAATACAATTGTTACACCCACAGCCTGATAGAGGCAAAGGTGTCCCGTCTTTCGATGAGATGGTGGATTTCGCTTTGGGGGAAGTCGACTTTGACGATCCGACTACGAACATGCGAGGACGTCGCGCCTTAGCAATCGCTAAACCAACTCCGAGAGGTTATTGACCACGCTGGAGCACGATCAACCTGACCACGAGGGTCTGTTTCCTGCGAGCAAACGAAGAACAAGCAAGAAACTAAGATTGCAATCTGGATATTGCGAATATAAGATGGAAGCTTTATTGATCAAGGTGGGGTTCTGTGACGCCTTTGTCTGGTCGTTGAACACAAACGAAGTACGCGAAGTTGCAGCTATGGCGAACTTTTAATCTAAACAAAACCCAAAGTCTAAACGATGCCCTAAGGGCTGTATATATGGAGGAAGAGGGGGGAATTTCGTGGCCCTTGGTGGAGGGGTCCGAAATCAACCCTATCTCTTGTTTCCCCACACATACGGACTCTAAAAATAGCCTATACTTATGTATTTCGAAATTACATGGGCCTGGCCCAATAAAAAGGTGACGCAGCACCTATAATAGCCTCGGGACGAAATTTATGAAGTGGCATCTTGTATATTTCGTCCATGGCTTCATGCACCCATTATGGTGGCTTCAAAGTCCTGAAATCATCACTTGTAACTCCGTTCTTGTTCCCCTTGCGCATGGCATCATCTCCATGCTTGTTCTTGCTCCAATGTTCATCCTTCTCCAAGCTAGGCCCTTCATTTGTAAGCAAAACAAATGTATCCAATTTAGGCAGCATCATATTCTCATGAACATTAGAATCATTACCAAGAAACGAAAGTACCTGATAATTTAATTGGCGTGCGCGAGCTCTAGTAATTGGTCCCGTATATGTAGCAGTAGGGGCTGTGGGTGTAACAATGGTATTGATGTCCTCATCACGGGATGTTGAGCGTTTTATTGCTCGATGCACTACATGTCAAAAAGCTAAGTCAAGACTCAATCCTCATGGTTTATATATGCCTTTGCCTGTACCTAGTGTTCCTTGGGAGGATATATCTATGGACTTTGTTTTAGGTTTACCTCGAACAAAGAAGGGGAGGGATAGCATATTTGTTGTCGTGGATAGATTCTCGAAAATGGCACACTTTATACCATGTCATAAAAGCGATGATGCTGTTAATGTTGCTGATTTGTTCTTTCGTGAAATTATTCGCTTGCATGGTGTGCCAAATACTATTGTTTCAGATTGTGATACTAAATTTCTTAGCCACTTTTGGAGATGTTTATGGGCTAAGTTGGGGACTAAACTGCTTTTTAGTACTACTTGTCACCCCCAAACTGATGGACAAACTGAAGTAGTCAATAGAACGTTGTCTACTATGCTTAGGGCTGTTTTGAAGAATAATAAGAAAATGTGGGAGGAATGCTTGCCTCATATTGAATTTGCTTATAATCGTTCATTGCATTCTACTACTAAGATGTGCCCTTTTGAAGTTGTGTATGGTTTACTACCTCGTGCACCTATTGATTTGTTGCCTCTTCCATCTTCGGAGAAGGTTAATTTTGATGCTAAACAACGTGCTGAATTGATTTTAAAAATGCATGAGTTAATTAAGGAAAACATTGAGCGTATGAATGCTAAATATAAACTTGCTGGAGATAAGGGTAGAAAACATGTTGTGTTTGCACCTGGAGATCTTGTTTGGTTACATTTGCGTAAGGATAGATTTCCAGATTTGCGCAAATCAAAGTTAATGCCACGTGCTGATGGTCCCTTTAAGGTGTTAGAGAAAATAAATGATAATGCATATAAACTTGAGCTGCCTGCAGATTTTGGGGTTAGTCCCACTTTGAACATTGCAGATTTGAAGCCTTATTTGGGTGAGGAAGGTGAGCTTCCGTCGAGGTCGACTTCATTTCAATAAGGGGAGGATGATGAGGACATCAATACCATTGTTACACCCACAGCCCCTGCTGCTATAAATACTGGACCAATTACTAGAGCTCGCGCACGCCAACTAAATTACCAGGTACTTTCGTTTCTTGGTAATGATTCTAATGTTCATGAGAATATGATGCTGCCTAAATTGGATACATTTGTTTTGCTTACAAATGAAGGGCCTAGCTTGGAGAAGGATGAACAATGGATTAAGAACAAGCATGGAGATGATGGCATGCGCAAGGGGAACAAGAACGGAGTTACAAGTGATGATTTCAGGACTTTGAAGCCACCATAATGGGTGCATGAAGCCTTGGACGAAATATACAAGATGCCACTTCATAAATTTCGTCCCGAGGCTATTATAGGTGTTGCGTCACCTTATTATTGGGCCAGGCCCATGTAATTTCGAAATACATAAGTATAGGCTATTTTTAGAGTCCGTATTTGTTGGGAAACAAGAGATAGGGTTGATTTCGGACCCCTCCACCAAGGATCACGAAATTCCCCCCTCTTCCTCCATATATACAGCCCTTAGGGTATCGTTTAGACTTTGGGTTTTGTTTAGATTAAAAGTTCGCCATAGCTGCAACTTCGCGTACTTCGTTTGTGTTCAACGACCAGACAAAGGCGTCACAGAACCCCACCTTGATCAATAAAGCTTTCATCTTATATTCGCAATATCCAGATTGCAATCTTAGTTTCTTGCTTGTTCTTCGTTTGCTCGCAGGAAACAGACCCTCGTGGTCAGGTTGATCGTGCTCCGGTGTGGTCAATAACCTCTCGGAGTTGGTTTAGCGATTGCTAAGGCGCGACGTCCTCGCACGTTCGTAGTCGGATCGTCAAAGTCGACTTCCACCAAAGCGATATCCATCATCTCATCGAAAGACGGGACACCTTTGCCTCTATCATGCCGGGCCTGCACAGAGTTTTTCTTCTTCCAGGGCATCAACAGGGCACACAAGTGATATTATTTGTCGTCGTTGTAAGGGAGGAGGTCATTATGCGAGAGAATGCAAATCTCCGCGTGTGATGATTGCTACCGAGGGTGGTGGATATGAGTCCGCTAGTGACTATGATGAGGAGACATTGGCTCTTATTACACGTGAAGAACATGGTGGAGATGATTCTGATCATGAGACGCAATACATGGCTCCTGAAGACGCTGACAGGTATGAATGTTTAGTTGCTCAACGTGTTTTGAGTGTGCAGGTCACACAAGCTGAGCAAAATCAGAGGCACAATTTGTTCCATACCAAGGGAGTTGTGAAGGAACGTTTTGTGCGCGTCATAATAGACGGAGGGAGCTGCAACAACTTGGCTAGCATGAAGATGGTGGAGAAGCTTTCTCTCACCACAAGACCACATCCACATCCTTACTACATCCAATGGTTCAACAACAGCGGCAAGGTTAAGGTAACACGTACTGTTCGTGTGCATTTTAATATCTCTACATATGCTGATTATGTTGATTGTGATGTGGTACCTATGCAAGCATGTTCCTTATTACTTGGTAGACCATGGCAATTTGATAAAAATTCTGTACACCATGGTAGAAACAATCACTATACTCTTGTTCATAAGGATAAAAATATTACTTTGCTTCCTATGACTCCTGATTCCATTTTGAAAGATGATATTAATAGAGCTAATAAAGCAAAACAGGAGAAGAATAAGAGTGAAAATCAGATTGTGGCAAAAGAATTTGAGCAACAAATGAAGCCTAATAATAAACCATCTAGTGTTGCTTCTGATATTAAATTGAAAAGTGCATGTTTATTTGCCACCAAATCTGATATTGATGAGCTAGATTTCAGCAAATCTGTTTGCTATGCTTTTGTGTGCAAAGAGGCATTATTTTCATTCGAGGACGTGCCTTCCTCTTTGCCTCCTGCTGTCACTAACATTTTGCAAGAGTTCGCTGACGTTTTTCCACAAGACGTGCCACCAGGATTACCGCCTATTCGAGGGATTGAGCATCAGATTGACTTAATTCCCGGTGTTTCACTGCCAAACCGTGCACCATACCGTACCAATCCAGAGGAGACGAAGGAGATTATGCGTCAAGTACAAGAGCTTCTCAACAAAGGTTATATACGCGAATCCCTTAGTCCTTGTGCTGTTCCTATTATTCTAGTGCCGAAAAAGGATGGTACATCACGTATGTGTGTTGATTGTAGAGGCATTAATAACATTACTATTCGTTATCGTCATCCTATTCCTAGGCTAGATGATATGCTTGATGAATTGAGTGGCTCTACAATATTCTCCAAAGTTGATTTGCGTAGTGGCTACCATCAAATTCGTATGAAATTGGGAGATGAATGGAAAACAGCATTTAAAACTAAGTTTGGATTATATGAGATTAATGAACGAAGTTTTACGTGCTTTTATTGGACGATTTGTGGTAGTTTACTTTGATGACATATTGATTTATAGCAGATCTTTGGAAGAACATTTGGAACATTTACGTGCTGTTTTTATTGCTCTACGTGATGCACGTTTGTTTGGTAACCTTGGGAAGTGCACCTTTTGCACCGACCGAGTATCTTTTCTTGGCTATGTTGTTACTCCACAGGGAATTGAAGTTGATAAAGCCAAGATTGAAGCTATTGAGAGTTGGCCGCAACCCAAAACGGTCACACAAGTGAGGAGTTTTCTTGGCCTCGCTGGATTCTGTAGGCGTTTTGTGAGAGATTTCAGCACCATTGCTGCACCTCTCAATGAGCTTACAAAGAAAGATGTGCCTTTTCTTTGGGGTACTGCACAGGAAGAAGCCTTCACGGTATTGAAAGATAAGTTGACACATGCTCCTTTACTCCAACTTCCTGATTTTAATAAGACTTTTGAGCTTGAATGTGATGCTAGTGGAATTGGATTAGGAGGTGTGTTATTACAAGATGGCAAACCTGTTGCATACTTTTCTGAAAAATTGAGTGGGCCTAGTCTGAATTATTCTACTTATGATAAAGAATTATATGCTCTTGTTCGGACTTTAGAAACATGGCAACATTATTTATGGCCCAAAGAATTTGTTATACATTCTGATCATGAATCTTTGAAACATATTAAAAGTCAAGCTAAACTGAATCGTAGACATGCTAAATGGGTTGAATTCATTGAGACTTTCCCTTATGTCATTAAACACAAGAAGGGAAAAGAAAATGTTATTGCTGATGCATTGTCTCGTCGCTATACTATGCTTTCACAACTTGACGTCAAAATATTTGGTTTGGAGACCATCAAAGATCAATATGTGCATGATGCTGATTTTAAAGATGTAATGCAGAATTGTAAAGAAGGAAGAATGTGGAACAAGTTTGTTGTTAACGATGGATTTGTGTTTCGTGCTAACAAGCTATGCATTCTAGCTAGCTCCGTTCGTCTTTTGTTGTTGCAGGAGGCACATGGAGGAGGATTAATGGGACACTTTGGCGTGAAGAAGACGGAGTACGTACTTGCTACACATTTCTTTTGGCCAAAGATGAGACGGGTGTTGAGCGTTTTATTGCTCGCTGCACTACATGTCAAAAAGCTAAGTCACGACTCAATCCTCATGGTTTATATATGCCTTTGCCTGTACCTAGTGTTCCTTGGGAGGATATATCTATGGACTTTGTTTTAGGTTTACCTCGAACAAAGAAGGGGAGGGATAGCATATTTGTTGTCGTGGATAGATTCTCGAAAATGGCACACTTTATACCATGTCATAAAAGCGATGATGCTGTTAATGTTGCTGATTTGTTCTTTCATGAAATTATTCGCTTGCATGGTGTGCCAAATACTATTGTTTCAGATCGTGATACTAAATTTCTTAGCCACTTTTGGAGATGTTTATGGGCTAAGTTGGGGACTAAACTGCTTTTTAGTACTACTTGTCACCCCCAAACTGATGGACAAACTGAAGTAGTCAATAGAACGTTGTCTACTATGCTTAGGGCTGTTTTGAAGAATAATAAGAAAATGTGGGAGGAATGCTTGCCTCATATTGAATTTGCTTATAATCGTTCATTGCATTCTACTACTAAGATGTGCCCTTTTGAAGTTGTGTATGGTTTCCTACCTCGTGCACCTATTGATTTGTTGCCTCTTCCATCTTCGGAGAAGGTTAATTTTGACGCTAAACAACGTGCTGAATTGATTTTAAAAATGCATGAGTTAACTAAGGAAAACATTGAGCGCATGTGATAGAGGCAAAGGTGTCCCGTCTTTCGATGAGATGGTGGATTTCGCTTTGGTGGAAGTCGACTTTGACGATCCGACTACGAACGTGCGAGGACGTCGCGCCTTAGCAATCGCTAAACCAACTCCGAGAGGTTATTGACCACGCCGGAGCACGATCAACCTGACCACGAGGGTCTGTTTCCTGCGAGCAAACGAAGAACAAGCAAGAAACTAAGATTGCAATCTGGATATTGCGAATATAAGATGAAAGCTTTATTGATCAAGGTGGGGTTCTGTGACGCCTTTGTCTGGTCGTTGAACACAAACGAAGTACGCGAAGTTGCAGCTATGGCGAACTTTTAATCTAAACAAAACCCAAAGTCTAAACGATGCCCTAAGGGCTGTATATATGGAGGAAGAGGGGGGAATTTCGTGGCCTTGGTGGAGGGGTCCGAAATCAACCCTATCTCTTGTTTCCCCACACATACGGACTCTAAAAATAGCCTATACTTATGTATTTCGAAATTACATGGGCCTGGCCCAATAATAAGGTGACGTAGCACCTAAAATAGCCTCAGGACGAAATTTATGAAGTGGCATCTTGTATATTTCGTCCAAGGCTTCATGCACCCATTATGGTGGCTTCAAAGTCCTGAAATCATCACTTGTAACTCCGTTCTTGTTCCCCTTGCGCATGCCATCATCTCCATGCTTGTTCTTGCTCCAATGTTCATCCTTCTCCAAGCTAGGCCCTTCATTTGTAAGCAAAACAAATGTATCCAATTTAGGCAGCATCATATTCTCATGAACATTAGAATCATTACCAAGAAACGAAAGTACCTGGTAATTTAGTTGGCGTGCACGAGCTCTAGTAATTGGTCCAGTATGTATAGCAGCAGGGGCTGTGGGTGTAACAATTGTATTGATGTCCTCATCAGATAGCATATTTGTTGTCGTGGATAGATTCTCGAAAATGGCACACTTTATACCATGTCATAAAAGCGATGATGCTGTTAATGTTGCTGATTTGTTCTTTCGTGAAATTATTCGCTTGCATGGTGTGCCAAATACTATTGTTTCAGATCGTGATACTAAATTTCTTAGCCACTTTTGGAGATGTTTATGGGCTAAGTTGGGGACTAAACTGCTTTTTAGTACTACTTGTCACCCCCAAACTGATGGACAAACTGAAGTAGTCAATAGAACGTTGTCTACTATGCTTAGGGCTGTTTTGAAGAATAATAAGAAAATGTGGGAGGAATGCTTGCCTCATATTGAATTTGCTTATAATCGTTCATTGCATTCTACTACTAAGATGTGCCCTTTTGAAGTTGTGTATGGTTTCCTACCTCGTGCACCTATTGATTTGTTGCCTCTTCCATCTTCGGAGAAGGTTAATTTTGATGCTAAACAACATGCTGAATTGATTTTAAAAATGCATGAGTTAACTAAGGAAAACATTGACCGTATGAATGCTAAATATAAACTTGCTGGAGATAAGGGTAGAAAACATGTTGTGTTTGCACCTGGAGATCTTGTTTGGTTACATTTGCGTAAGGATAGATTTCCTAATTTGCGCAAATCAAAGTTAATGCCACGTGCTGATGGTCCCTTTAAGGTGTTAGAGAAAATAAATGATAATGCATATAAACTTGAGCTGCCTGCATATATACAGCCCTTAGGGCATCGTTTAGACTTTGGGTTTTGTTTAGATTAAAAGTTCGCCATAGCTGCAACTTCGCGTACTTCGTTTGTGTTCAACGACCAGACAAAGGCGTCACAGAACCCCACCTTGATCAATAAAGCTTTCATCTTATATTCGCAATATCCAGATTGCAATCTCAGTTTCTTGCTTGTTCTTTGTTTGCTCGCAGGAAACAGACCCTCGTGGTCAGGTTGATCGTGCTCCGGCGTGGTCAATAACCTCTCGGAGTTGGTTTAGCGATTGCTAAGGTGCGACGTCCTCGCACGTTCGTAGTCGGATCGTCAAAGTCGACTGCCACCAAAGCGATATCCATCATCTCATCGAAAGACAGGACACCTTTGCCTCTATCAACTGCCATAGATTGGACAGATGCTCACTAAAACGGTCATAATTTTTTCATTCGGAGTCTGTGTCAGACCCATAAGTACTCAAACTTCTCGCGGCGAGTGCGTGATTCCAAAAAATGCTCCCCGCTTGCGTCAGGAGGCCCAAAGTACCCTCAAAATCAGCCTTAAGCAGGACTTTTTGGCCCTGAAAGTCAAAGAACATCATTCGTCCCTGTTTTTCAGACAAGTTTCTAAACCCATTGGCACTTCCTTTTGAAGGAAATTCGAGAGATTATGCTTATAGAAATTAGCCCCCTGGTAGGGACAAACGTACCTTTCTGCAGATGCTCTATGATCCGGGCAATCTCATTTGGTCGTAAATTGAAGAAAATCCAGCGGCTATATGCCTTATTCTCCTCGTTTTTGCCGGATGGCATGGTGTAACTCATGCGCGTGAAAGCCAAGAACTAAAGGGCACTCCTGGCATCGGTCAATATATATTTGGAAACGCTATCTCCACTATAGAGGACAAGAAATTTTGGGGCAGTTAGGCAAAAAGCACACGAGAAAATGAAGTACTTTCAAGGACTGCCATAGAATGGACAAATGCTCACTAAGACGGTCATATTTTGTCATTAGGAGTCCTTGTCTGACCCATAAGTACTCAAACTGCTCGCGGCGAGCGCGAAAATCCAAAAAAATACTCTCCGTTAGCGCCAGGAGGCCCGGAGTTCCCTCAAATTCAGCCTTAAGTAGGACTTTTGGCCCTGAAATTCAAAGAACATCATTCGCCGCTGTTTTTTAGACAAGTTTCTGAACCCATTGGCACATCCTTTTGAAGGAAATTTGAGGGATTATGTTGCTTGTAGACATTAGCCCCCTAGGTAGGGACAAACGTACCTTTGTGCAGATCCTCTATGATCCGGGCAATCTCATTTGGCCGTAAATTGAAGAAAATCCAGCGGCTATATGCCTTATTCTCCTTGTTTTCGCCGGATGGCATGCTGTAACTCATGCGCGTCAAAGCCAAGAACAAAAGGGCATTCCTGGCATCAGTCAATATATATGTGGAAACAATATCTCTACTATAGAGGACAAGAAATTTTGGGGCCGTCAGGCAAAATGCGCACGAGAAAATGAAGTACTTTCAGGGACTTCGATAGAATGGACAGATGTTCACTAAAACGGTCATAATTTTGTCATTAGGAGTCCGTGTCGGACCCATAAGTACTCAAACTGTTCGCGGCGAGTGCACGAATCCAAAAAATACTCCCTGCTTGCGCTAGGAGGCCCGGAGTACTCTCAAATTCAGTCTTAAGCAGGACTTTTTGGCCCTGAAAGTCAAAGAACATCATTCGTTGTTGTTTTTCAGACAAGTTTCAGAACTCATTGGCACTTCCTTTTGAAGGAAATTCGTGAGATTATGTTGCTTATAGACCCCCGTGGTAGGAACAAACATACCTTTCTGCAGATGCTCTATGATCTGGGTAATCTCATTTGGCCGTGAATTGAAGAAAATCCAGCGGCTATATGCCTTATTCTCCTCGTTTTTGCCGGATGGCATGGTGTAACTCATGCACGTGAAAGCCAAGAACTAAAGGGCATTCCTGGCATCGGTCAATATATATGTGGAAACGATATCTCCACTATAGAGGACAAGAAATTTTGGGGCAGTTAGGCAAAAATCGCACGAGAAAATGAAGTACTTTCAAGGACTGCCATAGAATGGATAGATGCTCACTAAAACGGTTATATTTGTCATTAGAAGTCCGTATCGGACCCATAATTACTCAAAGTTCTTGCGAGGAGCTTGAAAATCCAAAAAAATACTCCCCACTTGCGCCAGGAGGCCCGGAGTACCCTCAAATTCAGCCTTAAGCAGGACTTTTGGCCCTGAAAGTCAAAGAACATCATTCGTCGCTATTTTTCAGACAAGTTTCTGAACCCATTGGCACTTCCTTTTGAAGGAAATTCGAGGGATTATGTTGCTTATAGACATTAGCCCCCTGGTAGGGACAAACATACCTTTGTGTAGATGCTCTATGATCCGGACAATCTCATTTGGCCGTAAATTGAATAAAATCCAGTGGCTATATGCCTTATTCTCCTTGTTTTCGCCAGATGGCATGCTGTAACTCATGCGCGTGAAAGCCAAGAACAAAAGGGCATTCCTGGCATCGGTCAATATATATGTGGAAACGATATCTCCACTATAGAGGACAAGAAATTTTGGGGCAGTCAGGCAAAAAGCGCAAGAGAAATGAAGTACTTTCAAGGACTGCCATAGATTGGACAGATGCTCACTAAAACGGTCATAATTTTTTCATTCGGAGTCTGTGTTGGACCCATAAGTACTCAAACTGCTCGCGGCGAGTGCGCGAATCCAAAAAATACTCCCTGCTTGCGCCAGGAGGCCCGGAGTACCCTCAAATTCAGCCTTAAGCAGGACATTTTGGCCCTGAAAGTCAAAGAACATCATTCGTTGCTGTTTTTCAGACAAGTTTCTGAACTCATTGGCACTTCCTTTTGAAGGAAATTCGTGAGATTATGTTGCTTATAGACATTAGCCCCCGTGGTAGGGACAAACATACCTTTCTGCAGATGCTATATGATCCAGGCAATCTCATTTGGCCGTAAATTGAAGAAAATCCAGCGGCTATATGCCTTATTCTCCTCGTTTTTGCCGGATGGCATGGTGTAACTCATGCACGTGAAAGCCAAGAACTCTAGGGCATTCCTGGCATCGGTCAATATATATATGGAAACGATATCTCCACTATAGAGGACAAGAAATTTTGGGGCAGTTAGGCAAAAAGCGCACGAGAAAATGACGTACTTTCAAGGACTGCCATAGATTGGACAGATGCTCACTAAGACGGTTATATTTGTCATTAGAAGTCCGAATCGGACCCACAATTACTCAAACTGCTCGCGAGGAGCTTGGAAATCCAAAAAAAAATACTCCCCACTTGCGCCAGGAGGCCCGGAGTACCCTCAAATTCAGCCTTAAGCAGGACTTTTGGCCCTGAAAGTCAAAGAACATCATTCGTCGCTGTTTTTCAGACAAGTTTCTGAACCCATTGGCACTTCCTTTTGAAGGAAATTCGAGGGATTATGTTGCTTATAGACATTAGCCCCCCTGGTAGGGACAAACATACCTTTGTGCAGATGCTCTATGATCCGGGCAATCTCAGTTGGCCGTAAATTGAAGAAAATCCAGTGGCTATATGCCTTATTCTCCTTGTTTTCGCCGGATGGCATGCTGTAACTCATGCGCGTGAAAGCCAAGAACAAAAGGGCATTCCTGGCATCGGTCAATATATATGTGGAAACGATATCCCCACTATAGAGGACAAGAAATTTTGGGGCAGTCAGGCAAAAAGCGCACGAGAAAATGAAGTACTTTCAAGGACTGCCATAGATTGGACAGATGCTCACTAAAACGGTCATAATTTTTTCATTCGGAGTCTGTGTCGGACCCATAAGTACTCAAACTGCTCGCGGCGAGTGCGCGAATCCAAAAAATACTCCCCGCTTGAGCCAGGAGGCCCGGAGTACCCTCAAATTCAGCCTTAAGCAGGACATTTTGGCCTTGAAAATCAAAGAACTTCATTCGTTGCTGTTTTTTAGACAAGTTTTTGAACTCATTGGCACTTCCTTTTGAAGGAAATTCGTGAGATTATGTTGCTTATAGACATTATCCCCTATGGTAGGGACAAACATACCTTTCTGCAGATGCTCTATGATCCGGGCAATCTCATTTGGCCGTAAATTGAAGAAAATCCAGCGGCTATATGCCTTATTCTCCTCGTTTTTGCTGGATGGCATGGTGTAACTCATGCACGTGAAAGCCAAGAACTCAAGGGCATTCCTGGCATCGGTCAATATATATATGGAAGTGATATCTCCACTATAGAGGACATGAAATTTTGGGGCAGTTAGGCAAAAAGCGCACGAGAAAATGAAGTACTTTCAAGGACTGCCATAGAATGGACAGATGCTCACTAAGACGGTTATATTTGTCATTAGAAGTCCGTATCGGACCCATAATTACTCAAACTGCTCGCGGCGAGCGTGAAAATCCAAAAAAATACTCCCCGCTTGCGCCAGGAGGCCCGGAGTACCCTCAAATTAAGCCTTAAGCAGGACTTTTGGCCCTGAAAGTCAAAGAACATCATTCGTCGCTGTTTTTTAGACAAGTTTCTGAACCCATTGGCACTTCCTTTTGAAGGAAATTCAAGGGATTATGTTGCTTATAGACATTAGCCCCCCTGGTAGGGACAAACGTACCTTTCTGCAGATGCTCTATGATCCGGGCAATCTCATTTGGCCGTAAATTGAACAAAATCCAGCGGCTATATGCCTTATTCTCCTTGTTTTCGCCGGATGGCATGTTGTAACTCATGCGCGTGAAAGCCAAGAACAAAAGGTGATCCTGGCATCGGTCAACATATATGTGGAAACGATATCTCCACTATAGAGGACAAGAAATTTTGGGGCAGTCAGGCAAAAAGCGCACGAGAAAATGAAGTACTTTCAAGGACTGCCATAGATTGGACAGATGCTCACTAAAACGGTCATAATTTTTTCATACGAAGTCTGTGTCGGACCCATAAGTTGATAGAGGCAAAGGTGTCCCGTCTTTCGATGAGATGATGGATATCGCTTTGGTGGCAGTCGACTTTGACGATCCGACTACGAACGTGCGAGGACGTCGCGCCTTAGCAATCGCTAAACCAACTCCGAGAGGTTATTGACCACGCCGGAGCACGATCAACCTGACCACGAGGGTCTGTTTCCTGCGAGCAAACGAAGAACAAGCAAGAAACTGAGATTGCAATCTGGATATTGCGAATATAAGATGAAAGCTTTATTGATCAAGGTGGGGTTCTGTGACGCCTTTGTCTGGTCGTTGAACACAAACGAAGTACGCGAAGTTGCAGCTATGGCGAACTTTTAATCTAAACAAAACCCAAAGTCTAAACGATGCCCTAAGGGCTGTATATATGGAGGAAGAGGGGGGAATTTCGTGGCCCTTGGTGGAGGGGTCCGAAATCAACCCTATCTCTTGTTTCCCCACACATACGGACTCTAAAAATAGCCTATACTTATGTATTTCGAAATTACATGGGCCTGGCCCAATAATAAGTTGACGCAGCACCTAAAATAGCCTCGGGACGAAATTTATGAAGTGGCATCTTGTATATTTCGTCCAAGGCTTCATGCACCCATTATGGTGGCTTCAAAGTCCTGAAATCATCACTTCTAACTCCGTTCTTGTTCCCCTTGCGCATGCCATCATCTCCATGCTTGTTCTTGCTCCAATGTTCATCCTTCTCCAAGCTAGGCCCTTCATTTGTAAGCAAAACAAATGTATCCAATTTAGGCAGCATCATATTCTCATGAACATTAGAATCATTACCAAGAAACGAAAGTACCTGGTAATTTAGTTGGCGTGCACGAGCTCTAGTAATTGGTCCAGTATGTATTGCAGCAGGGGCTGTGGGTGTAACAATTGTATTGATGTCCTCATCATCCTCTCCTTCTTGAAATGAAGTCGTCCTCGACGGAAGTTCATCTTCCTCACCCAAATAAGGCTTCAAATCTGCAATGTTAAAAGTGGAACTAACCCCAAAATCTGCAGGCAGCTCAAGTTTATATGCATTATCATTTATTTTCTCTAACACATTAAAGGGACCATCAGCACGTGGCATTAGCTTTGATTTGCGCAAATCAGGAAATCTATCCTTACGCAAATGTAACCAAACAAGATCTCCAGGTGCAAACACAACATGTTTTCTACCCTTATCTCCAGCAAGTTTATATTTAGCATTCATACGCTCAATGTTTTCCTTAGTTAACTCATGCATTTTTAAAATCAATTCAGCACGTTGTTTAGCATCAAAATTAACCTTCTCCGAAGATGGAAGAGGCAACAAATCAATAGGTGCACGAGGTAGGAAACCATACACAACTTCAAAAGGGCACATCTTAGTAGTAGAATGCAATGAACGATTATAAGCAAATTCAATATGAGGCAAGCATTCCTCCCACATTTTCTTATTATTCTTCAAAACAGCCCTAAGCATAGTAGACAACGTTCTATTGACTACTTCAGTTTGTCCATCAGTTTGGGGGTGACAAGTAGTACTAAAAAGCAGTTTAGTCCCCAACTTAGCCCATAAACATCTCCAAAAGTGGCTAAGAAATTTAGTATCACGATCTGAAACAATAGTATTTGGCACACCATGCAAGCGAATAATTTCATGAAAGAACAAATCAGCGACATTAACAGCATCATCGCTTTTATGACATGGTATAAAGTGTGCCATTTTCGAGAATCTATCCACGACAACAAATATGCTATCCCTCCCCTTCTTTGTTCGAGGTAAACCTAAAACAAAGTCCATAGATATATCCTCCCAAGGAACACTAGGTACAGGCAAAGGCATATATAAACCATGAGGATTGAGTCGTGACTTAGCTTTTTGACATGTAGTGCATCGAGCAATAAAACGCTCAACATCCCGTCTCATCTTTGGCCAAAAGAAATGTGTAGCAAGTACGTCCTCCGTCTTCTTCACGCCAAAGTGTCCCATTAATCCTCCTCCATGCGCCTCCTGCAACAACAAAAGACGAACGGAGCTAGCTGGAATGCATAGCTTGTTAGCACGAAACACAAATCCATCGGTAACGACAAACTTGTTCCACATTCTTCCTTCTTTACAATTCTGCATTACATCTTTAATATCAGCATCATGCACATATTGATCTTTGATGGTCTCCAAACCAAATATTTTGAAGTCAAGTTGTGAAAGCATAGTATAGCGACGAGACAATGCATCAGCAATAACATTTTCTTTTCCCTTCTTGTGTTTAATGACATAAGGGAAAGTCTCAATGAATTCAACCCATTTAGCATGTCTACGATTCAGTTTAGCTTGACTTTTAATATGTTTCAAAGATTCATGATCAGAATGTATAACAAATTCTTTGGGCCATAAATAATGTTGCCATGTTTCTAAAGTCCGAACAAGAGCATATAATTCTTTATCATAAGTAGAATAATTCAGACTAGGCCCACTCAATTTTTCAGAAAAGTATGCAACAGGTTTGCCATCTTGTAATAACACACCTCCTAATCCAATTCCACTAGCATCACATTCAAGCTGAAAAGTCTTATTAAAATCAGGAAGTTGGAGTAAAGGAGCATGTGTCAACTTATCTTTCAATACCGTGAAGGCTTCTTCCTGTGCGGTACCCCAAAGAAAAGGCACATCTTTCTTTGTAAGCTCATTGAGAGGTGCAGCAATGGTGCTGAAATCTCTCACAAAACGCCTACAGAATCCAGCGAGGCCAAGAAAACTCCTCGCTTGTGTGACCGTTTTGGGCTGCGATCAACTCTCAATAGCTTCAATCTTGGCTTTATCAACTTCAATTCCCTGTGGAGTAACAACATAGCCAAGAAAAGATACTCGGTCGGTGCAAAAGGTGCACTTCCCAAGGTTACCAAACAAACGTGCATCACGTAGAGCAATAAAAACAGCACGTAAATGTTCCAAATGTTCTTCCAAAGATCTGCTATAAATCAATATGTCATCAAAGTAAACTACCACAAATCGTCCAATGAAAGCACGTAAAACTTCGTTCATTAATCTCATATAATCCAAACTTAGTTTTAAATGCTGTTTTCCATTCATCTCCCAATTTCATACGAATTTGATGGTAGCCACTACGCAAATCAACTTTGGAGAATATTGTAGAGCCACTCAATTCATCAAGCATATCATCTAGCCTAGGAATAGGATGACGATAACGAATAGTAATGTTATTAATGCCTCTACAATCAACACACATACGTGATGTACCATCCTTTTTCGGCACTAGAATAATAGGAACATCACAAGGACTAAGGGATTCGCGTATATAACCTTTGTCGAGAAGCTCTTGTACTTGACGCATAATCTCCTTTGCCTCCTCTGGATTGGTACGGTATGGTGCACGGTTTGGCAGTGAAGCACCGGGAATTAAGTCAATCTGATGCTCAATCCCTCGAATAGGCGGTAATCCCGGTGGCACGTCTTGTGGAAAAACATCAGCGAACTCCTGCAAAATGTTAGTGACAGCAGGAGGCAAAGAGGAAGGCACGTCCTCGAATGAAAATAATGCCTCTTTGCACACAAAAGCATAGAAAACAGATTTGCTGAAATCTAGCTCATCAATATCAGATTTGGTGGCAAATAAACATGCACTTTTCAATTTAATTTCAGAAGCAACACTAGATGGTTTATTATTAGGCTTCATTTGTTGCTCAAATTCTTCTACAGAATTTTTCCCTTGTCTTAAACGCTGCAATTTTTGAAGCAATTCACGTTGATAATATGGTGGAACCCAACGCGTACGCATAGCAGTTTTCAAAGCAGCCCAAGTAGTTGGAATAGGATATAATCTACAATGTTCAGACCACCATACACATGCAAAACTAGTGAAAGCACAAACAGCGGCAGCAACTCGTCTCTCCTCAGGATATTGTAAACATGTAAATCGTTGTTCAGTTTCTAACTCCCAAGTAAGATATATATCAGGAACATATCTACCCTCAAATGGTGGAATATTCAATTTCAGTTTAGGAATATGGACATCATCTCGTACCTGAGGTGGTGGTGCAGGCCTACCATTACGAATATATACCTGAGGTCGACCTGCTGGTGGTGGTGCTGGTGGCTGCTCGTAGATCTGATTTTGATCAACCTCATCCTCATAATCGCCCGCATACTCATCATCCTCCTGGGTACCAGCAGCAGCAGTAGCAGGAGCCAAAGAAACACCAACAGCAGTAGCAGCGGCACCAGAATTTTGTCCTGGCTCAATAGGAACACGCTGTGCTCGTCCATACTGATTCGGAAGGGGGCGTAGTTGTTGTTGTTGCAGAGGTGCGACAGGTGCAGCTGGTGGTGGAAGACGCGCAAGCAGTTCATTAATTCTGTTATCGAGCTTTGTTTCGAACGTCTTCTCAAGGCCAGTGATCTTCTCCATGGCCTCTTCAAAATTGTTCAGCACATCTTGTACCTGTTCAGTCATCATTTGCTGAAACTTATCATGAAGCTCCATGTTCGATAAGTTCTCCCAGTCAATCTCGTTGGCTTGTGATCCTGGCATGGTTAGCAGCAATAGAAACACACAAGAATATGATCCTACAGACTACTAAGAAGTGGTGGTGGTGTATCACAAATCCGTCAAGCAAATCTCAAATTCTTACCAGTTCTTACCCAGCAGCAGGCGGTGATCGGCAACCGTTGTAGTCAAAAACTCTCAAAGCTCGGATAGAGCGATTACCAGGGAGAGTCAAACACACGACGTAGATGTATGTGGAGCTGGGAAGGCTTATAGTATGGTAGCAAAAAGGGTCAGCAATAATCAATTCAGAGATGCAAAGTTGAATAAACGCTCAACGACGGTACTGTGCTGGTCCTAGGCTAGACTGTGCTAGAGATGCGAGCCTAGAACACCAACAAAATCACGGCGCGGCACGTAAAGAAGGAAAAACACACTCTGAAATTTTTCTTTTCGCTCTCTTTTTTTTGCGCTCTTTTTTTTGCGCTGCTTTTTTTTTGCGAAAAAACACTATAATGGCGAGTGTCTCAAAACTCTTCCTAGGTCAAACTGACAGGATGGGCAAGAATTTTTTTTTCGAATTTTTTTTCGACTGCCCGGACCCAAAAACTGGAAACGGGTCAAAAAAACTTCCTATAATGGCACCTGTCTCAAAACACTCAGAAACACCTAAAAATAGGATAGCCAGAAAATTTTTCGAAAAATGCGTTTTCGAAAATTTTTGGGCCTAAACGGAGCGTGGCTACCCGACTCTTTTTTTTTTCCAAAACCTACTCCGGCAAGGAAACACGAATCGGAATCTAGATGGACCTCGAAAACAAACCTAATAAGCAAGGAACTCGGTGGTGGTATATGGCAGCGGTGGTGGTAGCGGTGGTAGTATATGGATATGGATCGGTGGTGGTATATGGACACGGATTGGTGGTGGTATATGGATACGGATTCGGAGCGGTGGTGGTAGATGGCAGGGCGATGATGATGGTGTGGCGGCGGCGTGACAACTTATGACCAGAACTCGAAACTCTAAAAGACTAGACTCTAAGACCAGCAACTAGACCGACGATGCAACCGCAAATTCAACAAAGCAAAACCCTAAAAAGATTATGCAAAGGCTCAGATTGGTTCGGATATGATGAACTAACCCTAAAGTTTTTTTTGTGGCTTTTTCGTGGACTGTAGGTATGAAGAACAGACTCGATGTAAACTACGAAAAACTGTAAAATCTCACCGAGCAACCTGGAAATCTGATACCACTTGATAGAGGCAAAGGTGTCCCGTCTTTCGATGAGATGATGGATATCGCTTTGGCGGCAGTCGACTTTGACGATCCGACTACGAACGTGCGAGGACGTCGCGCCTTAGCAATCGCTAAACCAACTCCGAGAGGTTATGATAGAGACAAAGGTGTCCTGTCTTTCGATGAGATGGTGGATTTCGCTTTGGTGGAAGTCGACTTTGACGATCCGACTACGAACGTGCGAGGACGTCGCGCCTTAGCAATCGCTAAACCAACTCCGAGAGGTTATTGACCACGCCGGAGCACGATCAACCTGACCACGAGGGTCTGTTTCCTGTGAGCAAACGAAGAACAAGCAAGAAACTGAGATTGCAATCTGGATATTGCGAATATAAGATGAAAGCTTTATTGATCAAGGTGGGGTTCTGTGACGCCTTTGTCTGGTCGTTGAACACAAACGAAGTACGCGAAGTTGCAGCTATGGCGAACTTTTAATCTAAACAAAACCCAAAGTCTAAACGATGCCCTAAGGGATGTATATATGGAGGAAGAGGGGGGGAATTTCGTGGCCCTTGGTGGAGGGGTCCGAAATCAACCCTATCTCTTGTTTCCCCACACATACGGACTCTAAAAATAGCCTATACTTATGTATTTCGAAATTACATGGGCCTGGCCCAATAATAAGGTGACGCAGCACCTAAAATAGCCTCGGGACGAAATTTATGAAGTGGCATCTTGTATATTTCGTCCAAGGCTTCATGCACCCATTATGGTGGCTTCAAAGTCCTGAAATCATCACTTGTAACTCCGTTCTTGTTCCCCTTGCGCATGCCATCATCTCCATGCTTGTTCTTGCTCCAATGTTCATCCTTCTCCAAGCTAGGCCCTTCATTTGTAAGCAAAACAAATGTATCCAATTTAGGCAGCATCATATTCTCATGAACATTAGAATCATTACCAAGAAACGAAAGTACCTGGTAATTTAGTTGGCGTGCACGAGCTCTAGTAATTGGTCCAGTATGTATAGCAGCAGGGGCTGTGGGTGTAACAGTTGTATTGATGTCCTCATCAGTGTTCCTATTGAGCCAGGACAAACTTCTGTTGCCGCTGCTACTGCTGTTGGTGCTTCTTTGGCTCCTGCTACTGCTCCTGCTGGTACCCAGGAGGATGATGAGTATGCGGGTGATTATGAGGATGAGGTTGATCAAAATCAGATCTACGAGCAGCCACCAGCACCACCACCAGCAGGTCGACCTCAGGTATATATTCGTCATGGTAGGCCAGCACCACCACCTCAGGTACGCGATGATGTCCATATTCCTAAACTGAAATTGAATATTCCACCATTTGAGGGTAGATATGTTCCTGATATATATCTTACTTGGGAGTTAGAAACTGAACAACGATTTACATGTTTACAATATCCTGAGGAGAGACGAGTTGCTGCTGCTGTTTGTGCTTTCACTAGTTTTGCATGTGTATGGTGGTCTGAACATTGTAGATTATATCCTATTCCAACTACTTGGGCTGCTTTGAAAACTGCTATGCGTACGCGTTGGGTTCCACCATATTATCAACGTGAATTGCTTCAAAAATTGCAGCGTTTAAGACAAGGGAAAAATTCTGTAGAAGAATATTATCAGGAATTACAAACTGGCATGATTAGATGTGGTATTGTTGAGGAGAATGAAGCTATGCTTGCACGTTTTCTGGGTGGATTAAATAGAGAGATTCAGACCATACTAGACTATAAGGAGTATACTAATATCACTCGTTTATTCCATCTTGCTTGTAAAGCTGAACGTGAAGTGCAGGATCGACAAGCATTGGGGCGAACTAACTTTTCTGCAGGCCGACCTTCATCATGGACACCACGTGCATCTTCTACTTCAACTGCACCAGCACCTCCATCCGGTGCCACCTCCAGCCGTGATACAAGAAAACAGGCACAACCACCATTATCTGCCAAGAGCGCACCTGCGGGGCCTGCACAGCGTTCTTCTTCTTCCATGGCATCAACAGGGCACACAAGTGATATTATTTGTCGTCGTTGTAAGGGAGGAGGTCATTATGCGAGAGAATGCAAATCTCCGCGTGTGATGATTGCTACCGCGGATGGTGGATATGAGTCCGCTAGTGACTATGATGAGGAGACTTTGGCTCTTATTACACGTGAAGAACATGGTGGAGATGATTCTGATCATGAGACGCAATACATGGCTCCTGAAGACGCTGACAGGTATGAATGTTTAGTTATTCAACGTGTTTTGAGTGTGCAGGTCACACAAGCTGAGCAAAATCAGAGGCACAATTTGTTCCATACCAAGGGAGTTGTGAAGGAACGTTCTGTGCGCGTCATCATAGACGGAGGGAGCTGCAACAACTTGGCTAGCATGGAGATGGTGGAGAAGCTTGCTCTCACCACAAGACCACATCCACATCCTTACTACATCCAATGGTTCAACAACAGCGGCAAGGTTAAGGTAACACGTACTGTTCGTGTGCATTTTAGTATCTCTACATATGCTGATTATGTTGATTGTGATGTGGTACCTATGCAAGCATGTTCCTTATTACTTGGTAGACCATGGCAATTTGATAAAAATTCTGTACACCATGGTAGAAACAATCACTATACTCTTGTTCATAAGGATAAAAATATTACTTTGCTTCCTATGACTCCTGATTCCATTTTGAAAGATGATATTAATAGAGCTAACAAAGCAAAACAGGAGACGAATAAGAGTGAAAATCAGATTGTGGCAAAAGAATTTGAGCAACAAATAAGGCGCAAGGGGAACAAGAATGGAGTTACAAGTGATGATTTCAGGACTTTGAAGCCACCATAATGGGTGCATGAAGCCTTGGACGAAATATACAAGATGCCACTTCATAAATTTCGTCCCGAGGCTATTTTAGGTGCTGCGTCACCTTATTATTGGGCCAGGCCCATGTAATTTTGAAATACATAAGTATAGGCTATTTTTAGAGTCCGTATGTGTGGGGAAACAAGAGATAGGGTTGATTTCGGACTCCTCCACCAAGGGCCACGAAATTCCCCCCTCTTCCTCCATATATACAGCCCTTAGGGCATCGTTTAGACTTTGGGTTTTGTTTAGATTAAAAGTTCGCCATAGCTGCAACTTCGCGTACTTCGTTTGTGTTCAACGACCAGACAAAGGCGTCACAGAACCCCACCTTGATCAATAAAGCTTTCATCTTATATTCGCAATATCCAGATTGCAATCTCAGTTTCTTGCTTGTTCTTCGTTTGCTCGCAGGAAACAGACCCTCGTGGTCAGGTTGATCGTGCTCCGGCGTGGTCAATAACTTCTCGGAGTTGGTTTAGCGATTGCTAAGGCGCGACGTCCTCGCACGTTCGTAGTCGGATCGTCAAAGTCGACTTCCACCAAAGCGAAATCCACCATCTCATCGAAAGACGGGACACCTTTGCCTCTATCAAGAAATCACCTGACAAATATGCATATATGCAATATTTTTGGTCATATCCAAGGTAGTCATGTCCTCATCAATTCAACACGTTGTTTAGCATCGAAATTAACCTTCTCCGAAGAATGAAGAGGCAACAAATCAATAGGTGCACGAGGTAGGAAACCATACACAACTTCAAAAGGGCACATCTTAGTAGTAGAATGCAATGAACGATTATAAGCAAATTCAATATGAGGCAAGCATTCCTCCCACATTTTCTTATTATCTTCAAAACAACCCTAACCATAGTAGACAATGTTCTATTGACTACTTCAGTTTGGCCATCAGTTTGGGGGTGACAAGTAGTACTAAAAAGCAGTTTAGTCCCCAACTTAGCCCATAAACATCTCCAAAAGTGGCTAAGAAATTTAGTATCACGATCTGAAACAATAGTATTTGGCACACCATGCAAGCGAATAATTTCACGAAAGAACAAATCAGCAATATTAACAGCATCATCGCTTTTATGACATGGTATAAAGTGTGCCATTTTCGAGAATCTATCCACGACAACAAATATGCTATCCCTCCCCTTCTTTGTTCGAGGTAAACCTAAAACAAAGTCCATAGATATATCCTCCCAAGGAACACTAGGTACAGGCAAAGGCATATATAAACCATGAGGATTGAGTCGTGACTTAGCTTTTTGACATGTAGTGCAGCGAGCAATAAAACTCTCAACATCCCGTCTCATCTTTGGCCAAAAGAAATGTGTAGCAAGTACGTCCTCCGTCTTCTTCACGCCAAAGTGTCCCATTAATCCTCCTCCATGCGCCTCCTGCAACAACAAAAGACGAACGGAGCTAGCTGGAATGCATAGCTTGTTAGCACGAAACACAAATCCATCGTTAACGACAAACTTGTTCCACATTCTTCCTTCTTTACAATTCTGCATTACATCTTTAAAATCAGCATCATGCACATATTGATCTTTGATGGTCTCCAAACCAAATATTTTGAAGTCAAGTTGTGAATGCATAGTATAGCGACGAGACAATGCATCAGCAATAACATTTTCTTTTCCCTTCTTGTGTTTAATGACATAAGGGAAAGTCTCAATGAATTCAACCCATTTAGCATGTCTACGATTCAGTTTAGCTTGACTTTTAATATGTTTCAAAGATTCATGATCAGAATGTATAACAAATTCTTTGGGCCATAAATAATGTTGCCATGTTTCTAAAGTCCGAACAAGAGCATATAATTCTTTATCATAAGTAGAATAATTCAGACTAGGCCCACTCAATTTTTCAGAAAAGTATGCAACAGGTTTGCCATCTTGTAATAACACACCTCCTAATCCAATTCCACTAGCATCACATTCAAGCTCAAAAGTCTTATTAAAATCAGGAAGTTGGAGTAAAGGAGCATGTGTCAACTTATCTTTCAATACCGTGATGGCTTCTTCCTGTGCGGTACCCCAAAGAAAAGGCACATCTTTCTTTGTAAGCTCGTTGAGAGGTGCAGCAATGGTGCTGAAATCTCTCACAAAACGCCTATAGAATCCAGCGAGGCCAAGAAAACTCCTCACTTGTGTGACCGTTTTGGGCTGCGGCCAACTCTCAATAGCTTCAATCTTGGCTTTGTCAACTTCAATTCCCTGTGGAGTAACAACATAGCCAAGAAAAGATACTCGGTCGGTGCAAAAGGTGCACTTCCCAAGGTTACCAAACAAACGTGCATCACGTAGAGCAATAAAAACAGCACGTAAATGTTCCAAATGTTCTTCCAAAGATCTGCTATAAATCAGTATGTCATCAAAGTAAACTACCACAAATCGTCCAATGAAAGCACGTAAAACTTCGTTCATTAATCTCATGAAAGTACTAGGTGCATTAGTTAACCCAAAAGGCATGACTAACCACTCATATAATCCAAACTTAGTTTTAAATGCTGTTTTCCATTCATCTCCCAATTTCATACGAATTTGATGGTAGCCACTACGCAAATCAACTTTGGAGAATATTGTAGAGCCACTCAATTCATCAAGCATATCAAATAGCCTAGGAATAGGATGACGATAACGAATAGTGATATTATTAATGCCTCTACAATCAACACACATACGTGATGTACCATCCTTTTTCGGCACTAGAATAATAGGAACAGCACAAGGACTAAGGGATTCGCGTATATAACCTTTGTCGAGAAGCTCTTGTACTTGGCGCATAATCTCCTTCGTCTCCTCTGGATTGGTACGGTATGGTGCACGGTTTGGCAGTGAAGCACCGGGAATTAAGTCAATCTGATGCTCAATCCCTCGAATAGGCGGTAATCCCGGTGGCACGTCTTGTGGAAAGACGTCAGCGAACTCCTGCAAAATGTTAGTGACAGCAGGAGGCAAAGAGGAAGGCACGTCCTCGAATGAAAATAATGCCTCTTTGCACACAAAAGCATAGCAAACAGATTTGCTGAAATCTAGCTCATCAATATCAGATTTGGTGGCAAATAAACATGCACTTTTCAATTTAATTTCAGAAGCAACACTAGATGGTTTATTATTAGGCTTAATTTGTTGCTCAAATTCTTTTGCCACAATCTGATTTTCACTCTTATTCGTCTCCTGTTTTGCTTTATTAGCCCTATTAATATCATCTTTCAAAATGGAATCAGGAGTCATAGGAAGCAAAGTAATATTTTTATCCTTATGAACAAGAGTATAGTGATTGTTTCTACCATGGTGTACAGAATTTTTATCAAATTGCCATGGTCTACCAAGTAATAAGGAACATGCTTGCATAGGTACCACATCACAATCAACATAATCAGCATATGTAGAGATACTAAAATGCACACGAACAGTACGTGTTACCTTAACCTTGCCGCTGTTGTTGAACCATTGGATGTAGTAAGGATGTGGATGTGGTCTTGTGGTGAGAGAAAGCTTCTCCACCATCTCCATGCTAGCCAAGTTGTTGCAGCTCCCTCCGTCTATTATGACGCGTACAGAACGTTCCTTCACAACTCCCTTGGTATGGAACAAATTGTGCCTCTGATTTTGCTCAGCTTGTGTGACCTGCACACTCAAAACACGTTGAGCAACTAAACATTCATACCTGTCAGCGTCTTCAGGAGCCATGTATTGCGTCTCATGATCAGAATCATCTCCACCATGTTCTTCACGTGTAATAAGAGCCAATGTCTCCTCATCATAGTCACTAGCGGACTCATATCCACCATCCGCAGTAGCAATCATCACACGCGGAGATTTGCATTCCCTCGCATAATGACCTCCTCCCTTACAACGACGACAAATAATATCACTTGTGTGCCCTGTTGATGCCATGGAAGAAGAAGAACGCTGTGCAGGCCCCGCGGGTGCGCTCTTGGCAGATAATGGTGGTTGTGCCTGTTTTCTTGTATCACGGCTGGAGGTGGCACCGGATGGAGGTGCTGGTGCAGTTGAAGTAGAAGATGCACGTGGTGTCCATGATGAAGGTCGGCCTGCAGAAAAGTTAGTTCGCCCCAATGCTTGTCGATCCTGCACTTCACGTTCAGCTTTACAAGCAAGATGGAATAAACGAGTGATATTAGTATACTCCTTATAGTCTAGAATGGTCTGAATCTCTCTATTTAATCCACCCAGAAAACGTGCAAGCATAGCTTCATTCTCCTCAACAATACCACATCTAATCATGCCAGTTTGTAATTCCTGATAATATTCTTCTACATAATTTTTTCCTTGTCTTAAGCGCTGTAATTTTTGAAGCAATTCACGTTGATAATATGGTGGAACCCAACGCGTACGCATAGCAGTTTTCAAAGCGGCCCAAGTAGTTGGAATAGGATACAATCTACAATGTTCAGACCACCATACACATGCAAAACTAGTGAAAGCACAAACAGCAGCAGCAACTCGTCTCTCCTCAGGATATTGTAAACATGTAAATCGTTGTTCAGTTTCTAACTCCCAAGTAAGATATATATCAGGAACATATCTACCCTCAAATGGTGGAATATTCAATTTTAGTTTAGGAATATGGACATCATCTCGTACCTGAGGTGGTGGTGCAGGCCTACCATTACGAATATATACCTGAGGTCGACCTGCTGGTGGTGGTACAGGTGGCTGCACGTAGTGTTGATTTTGATCAACCTCATCCTCATAGTCTCCCACATAAGCATCCTTCTCCGCATCAGCAGCAGGAGCCACAGAAGTATCAACAGCAGCACCAACAGTTTGGCCAAACGCAAGAGGAACACGGCTTGCTCGGCGGAGGTCTACTTCGCGACGTGGAGGTAGTCGTTGTTGTTGTTGTTGTTGTTGGAGAGGTGCGTTAGCTGCAGCGGGTGGTGGTGGTGGAAGACGCGCGAGCAATTCATTAAACTTGTTATCGAGCTTTGTTTCGAACGTCTTCTCAAAGCCAGTGATCTTCTCCATGGCCTCTTCAAAATTGTTCAGCACATCTTGCACCTGTTCAGTCATCATTTGCTGAAACTTATCATGAAGCTCCTTGTTCGATAAATTCTCCCAGTCAATCTCGTCGGCTTGTGATCCTGGCATGGTTAGCAGTAATAGAAACACACAAGAATATGATCCTACAGACTACGAACAAGTGGTGGTGGTGGGTGTCACAAATCCGTCAAGCAAATCTCAAATTCTTACCAGTTCTTACCCAGCAGCAGGCGGTGATCGGCAACCGTTGTAGTCAAAAACTCTCAAAGCTTGGATAGAGCAATTACCAGGGAGAGTCAAACGCACGACGTAGATGTATGTGGAGCTGGGAAGGCTTATAATATGGTAGCAAAAAGGGTCAGCAATAATCAATTCAGAGATGCAAAGTTGAATAAACGCTCAACGACGGTACTGTGCTGGTCCTAGGCTAGACTGTGCTAGAGACGCGAGCCTAGAACACTAACAAAATCACGGCGCGGCACGTAAACAAGGGAAAAGCACACTCTGGAATTTTTTTTTTCGCTCTTTTTTTTTGCGCTCTTTTTTTTTTGCGCTGCTTTTTTTTTTTGCGAAAAATCACTATAATGGCGAGTGTCTCAAAACTCTTCTTAGCTCAAACTGACAGGATGGGCACGAAATTTTTTTTTGACCAAATTTTTTTTTTTTGGACTGCCCGGACCCAAAAACTGGAAACGGGTCAAAAAAAACTTCCTATAATGGCACCTGTCTCAAAACACTCAGAAACACCTAAAAATAGGATAGCCAGAATTTTTTTCGAAAAATGCGTTTTCGAAAAATTTTGGGCCTAAACGGAGCGTGGCTACCCGACTCTTTTTTTTTTTCCGAAACCTACTCCGGCAAGGAAACACGAATCGGAATCTAGAGGGATCCCGAAAACAAACCTAATAAGCAAAGAACTCGGATTGGTGGTGGATATATGGTGGTGGTATATGGCAGCGGTGGTGGTAGCGGTGGTAGTATATGGATATGGATCGGTGGTGGTATATGGACACGAATTGGTGGTGGTATATGGATACGGATTCGGTGCGGTGGTGGTAGATGGCAGGGGCGATGATGATGGTGCGGCGGCGGCGTGACAACTTATGACCAGAACTCGAAACTCTAAAAGACTAGACTCTAAGACCAGCAACTAGACACGACGATGCAACCGCAAATTCAACAAAGCAAAACCCTAAAAAGATTATGCAAGGCTCAGATTGGTTCGGATATGATGAACTAACCCTAATTTTTTTTGTGGCTTTTTCGTGGACTATAGGTATGAAGAACAGACTCGATCTAAACTACGAAAAAACTGTAAAATCTCACCGAGCAACCTGGAAATCTGATACCACTTGATAGAGGCAAAGGTGTCCCGTCTTTCGATGAGATGGTGGATTTCGCTTTGGTGGAAGTCGACTTTGACGATCCGACTACGATCGTGCGAGGACGTCGCGCCTTAGCAATCGCTAAACCAACTCCGAGAGGTTATTGACCACGCCGGAGCACGATCAACCTGACCACGAGGGTCTGTTTCCTGCAAGCAAACGAAGAACAAGCAAGAAACTAAGATTGCAATCTGGATATTGCGAATATAAGATGAAAGCTTTATTGATCAAGGTGGGTTCTGTGACGCCTTTGTCTGGTCGTTGAACACAAACGAAGTACGCGAAGTTGCAGCTATGGCGAACTTTTAATCTAAACAAAACCCAAAGTCTAAACGATGCCCTAAGGGCTGTATATATGGAGGAAGAGGGGGGAATTTCGTGGCCCTTGGTGGAGGAGTCCGAAATCAACCCTATCTCTTGTTTCCCCACACATACGGACTCTAAAAATAGCCTATACTTATGTATTTCGAAATTACATGGGCCTGGCCCAATAATAAGGTGACGCAGCACCTAAAATAGCCTCGGGACGAAATTTATGAAGTGGCATCTTGTATATTTCGTCCAAGGCTTCATGCACCCATTATGGTGGCTTCAAAGTCCTGAAATCATCACTTGTAACTCCGTTCTTGTTCCCCTTGCGCATGCCATCATCTCCATGCTTGTTCTTGCTCCAATGTTCATCCTTCTCCAAGCTAGGCCCTTCATTTGTAAGCAAAACAAATGTATCCAATTGATAGAGGCGGAGGTGTCCCGTCTTTCGATGAGATGGTGGATTTCGCTTTGGTGGAAGTCGACTTTGACGATCCGACTACGAACGTGCGAGGACGTCGCGCCTTAGCAATCGCTAAACCAACTCCGAGAGGTTATTGACCACGCCGGAGCACGATCAACCTGACCACGAGGGTCTGTTTCCTGCGAGCAAACGAAGAACAAGCAAGAAACTAAGATTGCAATCTGGATATTGCGAATATAAGATGAAAGCTTTATTGATCAAGGTGGGGTTCTGTGACGCCTTTGTCTGGTCGTTGAACACAAACGAAGTACGCGAAGTTGCAGCTATGGCGAACTTGTAATCTAAACAAAACCCAAAGTCTAAACGATGCCCTAAGGGCTGTATATATGGAGGAAGAGGGGGGAATTTCGTGGCCCTTGGTGGAGAAGTCCGAAATCAACCCTATCTCTTGTTTCCCCACACATACGGACTCTAAAAATAGCCTATACTTATGTATTTCGAAATTACATGGGCCTGGCCCAATAATAAGGTGACGCAGCACCTAAAATAGCCTCGGGACGAAATTTATGAAGTGGCATCTTGTATATTTCGTCCAAGGCTTCATGCACCCATTATGGTGGCTTCAAAGTCCTGAAATCATCACTTGTAACTCCGTTCTTGTTCTCCTTGCGCATGCCATCATCTCCATGCTTGTTCTTGCTCCAATGTTCATCCTTCTCCAAGCTAGGCCCTTCATTTGTAAGCAAAACAAATGTATCCAATTTAGGCAGCATCATATTCTCATGAACATTAGAATCATTACCAAGAAACGAAAGTACCTGGTAATTTAGTTGGCGTGCACGAGCTCTAGTAATTGGTCCAGTATGTATAGCAGCAGGGGCTGTGGGTGTAACAATTGTATTGATGTCCTCATCAACTTATGTATTTCGAAATTACATGGGCCTGGCACAATAATAAGGTGACGCAGCACCTAAAATAGCCTCGGGACAAAATTTATGAAGTGGCATCTTGTATATTTCGTCCAAGGCTTCATGTACCCATTATCGTGGCTTCAAAGTCCTGAAATCATCACTTGTAACTCTGTTCTTGTTCCCCTTGCGCATGCCATCATCTCCATGCTTGTTCTTGCTCCAATGTGCATCCTTCTCCAAGCTAGGCCCTTCATTTGTAAGCAAAACAAATGTATCCAATTTAGGTAGCATCATATTCTCATGAACATTAGAATCATTACCAAGAAACGAAAGTACCTGGTAATTTAGTTGGCGTGCACGAGCTCTAGTAATTGGTCCAGTATGTATAGCAGCAGGGGCTGTGGGTGTAACAATTGTATTGATGTCCTCATCATAAGTACTCAAACTGCTCGCGGCGAGTGCGTGAATCCAAAAAATACTCCCTGCTTGCGCTAGGAGGCCCGGAGTAACCTCAAATTCAGTCTTAAGCAGGACTTTTTGGCCCTGAAAGTCAAAGAACATCATTCGTTGCTGTTTTTCAGACAAGTTTCTGAACTCATTGGCACTTCCTTTTGAAGGAATTTCGTGAGATTATATTGCTTATAGACATTAGCCCCCGTGGTAGGGACAAACGTACCTTTCTGCAGATGCTCTATGATCCGGGCAATCTCATTTGGTCGTAAGTTGAAGAAAATCCAGCGGCTATATGCCTTATTCTCCTCGTTTTTGCCGGATGGCATGGTGTAACTCATGCACGTGAAAGCCCAGAACTAAAGGGCATTCCTGGCATCGGTCAATATATATGTGGAAACGATATCTCCACTATAGAGGACAAGAAATTTTTGGGCAGTTAGGCAAAAAGCGCACGAGAAAATGAAGTACTTTCAAGGACTGCCATAGAATGGACAGATGCTCACTAAGACGGTTATATTTGTCATTAGAAGTCCGTATCGGACCCATAATTACTCAAACTGCTCGCGAGGAGCGTGAAAATCCAAAAAAATACTCCCCACTTGCGCCAGGAGGCCCGGAGTACCCCCAAATTCAGCCTTAAGCAGGACTTTTGGCCCTGAAAGTCAAAGAACATCATTCGTCGCTGTTTTTCAGACAAGTTTCTGAACCCATTGGCACTTCCTTTTTGATAGAGGTAGAGGTGTCCCGTCTTCCGATGAGATGATGGATTTCGCTTTGGTGGAAGTCGACTTTGACGATCCGACTACGAATGTGCGAAGACGTCGCACCTTAGCAATCGCTAAACCAACTCCGAGAGGTTATTGACCACGCCGGAGCACGATCAACCTGACCACGAGGGTCTGTTTCCTGCGAGCAAATGAAGAACAAGCAAGAAACCGAGATTGCAATCTGGATATTGCGAATATAAGATGAAAGCTTTATTGATCAAGGTGGGGTTCTGTGACGCCTTTGTCTGGTCGTTGAATACAAACGAAGTACGCGAAGTTGCAACTATGGCGAACTTTAATCTAAACAAAACCCCAAGGAAAAACCTACTAGATGGATCTACTTATATAGGAGCAAGGGGTGGCGGCCAAGGAGGTGGGAGAACGTCCCAAGGCAGCCTAAAACCAACTCTAGGTCGTACAAGGCTCATGGGCCCAAGTGGAGGCGACGTAACACCTTTGGACTTGTAGTGTGACTCGGATTCTGCTGCAGTGTCAGATTGTTTCATCCATAACTCAACGCTTCGGACGAATTTGAAGGTGAATCCAATTGTGCTGGAAAGAGCACAAAATCTAGAATCCAACAAAAAAAGAATCACCCAATTTGGAGTCCGTATGAAAAAGTTGTTGGCGTTTTGAGTTAGGTATGTCTGTGCAGTCCAAATCTGAATCCAGAACGTGAGAGACTTGGACTCTATCTTCTCTTGGCCCAAAATTGACGTGAGAGAACTTTTTGAACAGCACTTAAACATCTCTTTCTCCCTTATCTTCATATGTGAATTGTACAAATATCCCATACACCTGTAATCAGACAAAACACAAAAGTGTGTGAAGTATTTTTGTTCTGGATAACATAAATAGATTATTGAATAGTTTGCACTAGAAATCACCTGACAAATATGCAAGTATGCAATATTTTTGGTCGTATACAAGGTAGTCATGTCCTCATCATCCTCCCCTTTTTGAAAACAAAGCCGTCCTCGGTGTTGCTTAATCTGAAATGTGGCTAAGAAAAGAGACAAGGTATACATGTTGTATATGTATATGTCATCCATTTTTACTTCCCTTGATTTTTGCACATATGACACATGTATACATGAGTAACTTTCATATATCATAAAATATAAAGGCAAAGTATTATCATAAGTAGAAGGCATGAAAATATTGCAACTCAGTTTGCACATATAAGTGAAGCTCTTATTCCTATCAAATGATTGACAATATTCATCATTAAACCATCCCAATATTGGTGAATAAACCTTAGTTGCATCAAATTTACATGCTACAACATTCTTAAATAAGCAAACATGCAGTAAGTCATTGGACACAGAATCATCACCAAGATTAGAGGTCATATCAAAATGATTAAACATTGGTTCTTTTGCATCAATAGTTAATTCAATGGGTGCACTCAAAATTGTTGGTATTTCAGTTGTTTGATCACATGATGCATTCATGATAGTAACATGATTCTCTAAAATAGGTGGCGTGCTCAAATCAACAGGTAACTCAACACATGATGTATTTAAGTTAATTAGGGATGCATCATTCTCATGTGAAGTTATATCATCAATACCTTTACTATTACCTTGTCGCAAAGACGTAGCTGATGTCGGTATGGACAATGACAATGTACCATACACTTGAGATGATGTCGCACTCACAATCTGAGGTGTGGCTGCTCTAGTAGGTGCAACAGTGGAGGAATCAACCGATGGTAGTGAGCATGAATTGGAATAGTAGTTGTTGTAGTCACCCAATGCATCCTCCTGTAACTGTCTCTCAAAGGTACAAGCACGATGATGAGGACATCAATACCATTGTTACACCCACAGCCCCTACTGCTACATATACGGGACCAATTACTAGAGCTCGCGCACGCCAATTAAATTATCAGGTACTTTCGTTTCTTGGTAATGATTCTAATGTTCATGAGAATATGATGCTGCCTAAATTGGATACATTTGTTTTGCTTACAAATGAAGGGCCTAGCTTGGAGAAGGATGAACATTGGAGCAAGAACAAGCATGGAGATGATGCCATGCGCAAGGGGAACAAGAACGAAGTTACAAGTGATGATTTCAGGACTTTGAAGCCACCATAATGGGTGCATGAAGCCTTGGACGAAATATACAAGATGCCACTTCATAAATTTCGTCCCGAGGCTATTATAGGTGCTGCGTCACCTTTTTATTGGGCCAGGCCCATGTAATTTCGAAATACATAAGTATAGGCTATTTTTAGAGTCCGTATATGTGGGGAAACAAGAGATAGGGTTGATTTCGGACCCCTCCACTGATAGAGGCGGGGTGTCCCGATCTTTCGATGAGATGATAACTATCGATTTGGTGGAGACGACTTTGACGATCCGACTACAAACGTGCAACGACGTTGTGCCTTAGCAATCGCTAAACCAACTCCGAGAGGTTATTGACCACGCCGGAGCACGATCAACCTGACCACGAAGGTCTATTCCTGCAAGCAATCGAAGAACAAGCAAGAATATGATAAAATAAATCTGAATATCGCGAATATGTATGAAGTATTGATAATGGTGGGGATCCGAAAAGTGGTCTTGGTCTGGTCGTTGGACACAAACGAAGCACACGAAGTTGCAATGGCTAACTTTTAACTAAACAAATCCCAACGAAAAGCTACTAGATGGATCTACTTATATAGGAGCAAGGGGTGGCGGCCAAGGAGGTGGGAGGACGTCCCAAGGCAGCCTAAAACTAAATCTAGGTCGTACAAGGCCAATGGGCCCAAGTGGAGGTGATGTAACACCTTTGGACTTGTAGTTTGACTCGGATTCTGCTGCAGCATCAGATTGTTTCGTCCACAACTCAACGCTCCGGACGAATTTGAAGGTGATTCCAATTGGGTTGGAAAGTGCACGAAATCTAGTTTCCAACAAAAAAAGAATAACCCAATTCGGAGTCCGTATGAGAAACTTGTGTGTGTTTTGAGTCAGGTATGTCTGTGCAGTCCGAATCTGAATCCAGAACGTGAGAGACTTGGACTCTATCTTCTCTTGTGCCAAAAGTGACGTGAGAGAACTTTTTGGACAACAAATAAACATCTCTTTCTTCCTTATCTTCATATGTGGATTGTACAAATGTCCCATACACCTGCAATTAGACAAAACACAAAAGTGTGTGAAGTATTTTTGTTCTGGATAACATAAATAGATTATTGAATAGTTTGCACTAGAAATCACCTGACAAATATGCATATATGCAATATTTTTAGTTATATCCAAGGTAGTCATGTCCTCATCATCCTCCCCTTCTTGAAAATAAAGCCGTCCTCGGCATTGCTTAATCTGAAATGTGGCTAACAAAAGAGACAAGGTGTACATGTTGTATATGTATATGTCATCCATTTTTACTTCCCTTGATTTTTGCATATATGACACATGAATAGATGAGTAACTTGCATAGTTCATAAAATCTAAAGCCAAAAAATTAGCACAAGAAGTAGAAGGCATGAAAATATTGCAACTCAGTTTGCACATATAAGTGAAGCTCTTATTCATTTCAAAAGATTGACAATGTTCATCATTAAACCATCCCAACATTGGTGAATAAACCTTACTTGCATCAAATTTACATGCTACAACATGCTTAAATAAGCAAACATGCAATAAGTCATTCGACACAGAATCATCACCAAGATTAGAGGTCATATCAAAATGATTAAACATTGGTTCTTTTGCATCAATAGTTAATTCAATGGGTGCACTCAAAATTGTTGGTATTTCAGTTGTTTGATCACATGGCAAAGTCAAATTATCAACGTAGTCCTCTAAAATAGGTGGTGTGATCAAAGTAGTGGGTAGCTCATCAGATGGTGCATTCAAATTGACAAGGCATTCATCATTCTCATGTAGAGATGGAAGATCAGTACCTTTGTCATTACCTCTTATGATCAACTCAGATGATGTAGCCACTCTCGGGGGCGATGTGTCACATGGTGGAGGTGATGTAACACCTTTGGACTTGTAGTTTGACTCGGATTCTGCTGCAGCATCAGATTGTTTCGTCCACAACTCAATGCTCCGGACGAATTTGAAGGTGATTCCAATTGGGTTGGAAAGTGCACGAAATCTAGTTTCCAACAAAAAAAAGAATCACCCAATTCGGAGTCCGTATGAAAAACTTGTGTGCGTTTTGAGTCAGGTATGTCTGCGCAGTCCGAATCTGAATCCAGAACGTGAGAGACTTGGACTCTATCTTCTCTTGGGCCAAAAGTGACGTGAGAGAACTTTTTGAACAGCAAATAAACATCTCTTTCTTCCTTATCTTCATATGTGGATTGTACAAATGTCCCATACACCTGCAATTAGACAAAACACAAAAGTGTGTGAAGTATTTTTGTTCTGGATAACATAAATAGATTATTGAATAGTTTGCACTAGAAATCACCTGACAAATATGCATATATGCAATATTTTTGGTCATATCCAAGGTAGTCATGTCCTCATCATCCTCCCCTTCTTGAAAATAAAGCCGTCCTCGGCGTTGCTTAATCTGAAATGTGGCTAACAAAAGAGACAAGGTGTACATGTTGTATATGTATATGTCATCCATTTTTATTTCCCTTGATTTTTGCATATATGACACATGAATAGATGAGTAACTTGCATAGTTCATAAAATCTAAAGCCAAAAAATTAGCACAAGTAGAAGGCATGAAAATATTGCAACTCAGTTTGCACATATAAGTGAAGCTCTTATTCATTTCAAAAGATTGACAATGTTCATCATTAAACCATCCCAACATTGGTGAATAAACCTTACTTGCATCAAATTTACATGCTACAACATGCTTAAATAAGCAAACATGCAATAAGTCATTCAACACAGAATCATCACCAAGATTAGAGGTCATATCAAAATGATTAAACATTGGTTCTTTTGCATCAATAGTTAATTCAATGGGTGCACTCAAAATTGTTGGTATTTCAGTTGTTTGATCACATGGCAAAGTCAAATTATCAACGTAGTCCTCTAAAATAGGTGGTGTGATCAAAGTAGTGGGTAGCTCATCAGATGGCGCATTCAAATTGACAAGGCATTCATCATTCTCATGTAGAGATGGAAGATCAGTACCTTTGTCATTACCTCTTATGATCAACTCAGATGATGTAGCCACTCTCGGGGGCGATGTGTCACATGGTGGAGGTGATGTAGTCCAGACAACAACGGATGTGGTTGTCATAGTATGCCTAGTAGTTGAAGGAACAATCATATCAACTCTTGGAATGTGCACCGTGCGCTTGTTCTCCTCGTGGCCAACACGTCGTTTTATTTCCTGTTCAGCTTTGCAAGCAAGATGAAACAAATGGTCCATAGGATAACACTCTTCATGAATTAGTATCTCTTGAATATCACGGTTTAATCCTCCCCAAAATCTATCCATAAAATCATCTTCACTTTCTTCTAAAGAGGAATGCAACAAGGTAGTTTGTAAATCATCATAATATTTTGTTACAGTTTCACTACCTTGTTTTAAGTGTTGCAACTTCTTAATCATGTCACGAGTATAATAAGCAGGGACGAAAGTATGTCGCATGGCAAGTTTCAAATCATCCCAAGTAGTAGGTATATAATTAGGGTGTAACCGACAATATTCACTCCACCAAACCAAAGCATAACCAGTGAAAGAACCAACCGCAACCTTAACCTTTTTATTTTCATCGAAATTATGGGAAGCAAATATATTTTTTATGTCGAACTCCCATTCAATATATAAAGCAGGTTTAAAACGGCCATTAAATGGTGGTATAGATACATTAACCTGATCATGTGCATTTGGATGTTTGTGCACCTCTCGTGACGGTTGTGGTATTTGCAAAGGTGGTGGCACATCTCCCGCGATCGACAAAGCCCATGAATTGACTCTGGATCTTGTCATGATTAGTAGAACAAGAAACAAAATCCAAAAATAATGTTCCTATAACTACTAGGATTTGGTGGTAAAACGCTCACAGTAAAGCAAATATCAATGTCTTACAAGTTCTTACCATGCAGCAGGCGGTGATCGGCAACCTGCGGTGTCAAGTAACTCCGAATATTGAGTAAAGCGATTGCCAGGGGAGCGTACGTATACACGGTGTAGAAATATGTGAAGCTGGGTTGGCTATATATGGTAGCAAAAGATTAGCAATAATCAATTCAGAGATGCAATGTTGAATAAACGCTCAACGACGGTACTGTGCTGGTCCTAGGCTAGATCGGACTAGAGACGCGAGCCTAGAACACTAATGAGGTCACAGCGTAGCACAACTAGAATCAAACAAGGATACTAAGTAGCTCTGGACAGCAAGATATAAGTGAAGATCACAATGGTAGTGAAGGTAATGATGAAAAACAACTACCAAGCAAGATATACAACAACTCTCTCCAACTTTCCTCTTGAAAAGTTTGAGCCAATTTTCTGATAAATTCTTTCAAAGAATGCTACTAACTCAAGCTTTCCAATGCAACAAGAATCACTCAATTCCGAGTTGATATGAGGAGTTAAAGAATTCTAAAACTGGCCTGAAAAATTGGAACAAGCTGTGTTCACGAACTTCGGAGGGCAAAAAGACCTATTTAGAAGCCGATTTTGAGGTGTCAAATATTGAACTAGCTTCTGCAACTATTTAGATGCGTCTCGTCGCTAGCTTCAATTTGAGTACTCACGGAGCCAAAACGGACTTCGTATGAGGAAGATACACCTGTTTTACTAAACAGTGCGCAAAATAGATTCCAATCCGAATTCAGGTACGAGATTGATTCTAGATAGATCCAATTTTTTTTCTCTTTTTTCTCACTCTTTTTTTTCTTTTTCTTCTCTCTCTTTTTCTTTCCTTTTTTTCTCTTTTTTTTCTCTATCTTTTTTTTCTCCCTCTTTCCAAGACAAACTAGATAAGATGTAGATTGGATCAGGCGAAGATGTGAATGACCTCAACTATGATTATGACAATGAACAGTGCATAGCACGTGGTGAAAATTAATGGATGGGATGGTGGACAGCGGAAGGGATAATGATGCAGCGGCGGCGTGACTAATGTGAACAGAACTCGAAACTCTAAAAGAACTAGACACTAAGACCAGCAACTAACACGACGATGCAACCGACAATTCAACTATGCAAGCAATGAATAGAAAATTGCAAAGGCTCAGACTGGCTTGGACCAAGGATGAATAGATCTAACTCTTTTTTGTGGCTTTTTCTTGGACAATAGGTAAGAAAATAAATCTAATCTAGGAAAACTGGAAATTCTCACCGAGCAACCTGAAAACTGATACCACTTGATAGAGGCGGGGTGTCCCGATCTTTCGATGAGATGATAACTATCGATTTGGTGGAGACGACTTTGACGATCCGACTACAAACGTGCAACGACGTTGTGCCTTAGCAATCGCTAAACCAACTCCGAGAGGTTATTGACCACGCCGGAGCACGATCAACCTGACCACGAAGGTCTATTCCTGCAAGCAATCGAAGAACAAGCAAGAATATGATAAAAGCAATCTGAATATCGCGAATATGTATGAAGTATTGATAATGGTGGGGATCCGAAAAGTGGTCTTGGTCTGGTCGTTGGACACAAACGAAGCACACGAAATTGCAATGGCTAACTTTTAACTAAACAAATCCCAACGAAAAGCTACTAGATGGATCTACTTATATAGGAGCAAGGGGTGGCGGTCAAGGAGGTGGGAGGACGTCCCAAGGCAGCCTAAAACTAAATCTAGGTCGTACAAGGCCAATGGGCCCAAGTGGAGGTGATGTAACACCTTTGGACTTGTAGTTTGACTCGGATTCTGCTGCAGCATCAGATTGTTTCGTCCACAACTCAACGCTCCGGACGAATTTGAAGGTGATTCCAATTGGGTTGGAAAGTGCACGAAATCTAGTTTCCAACAAAAAAAGAATCACCCAATTCGGAGTCCGTATGAAAAACTTGTGTGTGTTTTGAGTCAGGTATGTCTGTGCAGTCCGAATCTGAATCCAGAACGTGAGAGACTTGGACTCTATCTTCTCTTGGGCCAAAAGTGATGAGGACATGACTACCTTGGATATGACCAAAAATATTGCATATATGCATATTTGTCAGGTGATTTCTAGTGCAAACTATTCAATAATCTATTTATGTTATCCAGAACAAAAATACTTCACACACTTTTGTGTTTTGTCTAATTGCAGGTGTATGGGACATTTGTACAATCCACATATGAAGATAAGGAAGAAAGAGATGTTTATTTGCTGTCCAAAAAGTTCTCTCACGTCACTTTTGGCCCAAGAGAAGATAGAGTCCAAGTCTCTCACGTTCTGGATTCAGATTCGGACTGCACAGACATACCTGACTCAAAACGCACACAAGTTTTTCATACGGACTCCGAATTGGGTGATTCTTTTTTTGTTGGAAACTAGATTTCGTGCACTTTCCAACCCAATTGGAATCACCTTCAAATTCGTCCGGAGTGTTGAGTTGTGGACGAAACAATCTGATGTTGCAGCAGAATCCGAGTCAAACTACAAGTCCAAAGGTGTTACATCACCTCCACTTGGGCCCATTGGCCTTGTACGACCTAGATTTAGTTTTAGGCTGCCTTGGGACGTCCTCCCACCTCCTTGGACGCCACCCCTTGCTCCTATATAAGTAGATCCATCTAGTAGCTTTTCCTTGGGATTTGTTTAGTTAAAAGTTAGCCATTGCAACTTCGTGTACTCCGTTTGTGTCCAACGACCACACCAAGACCGCTTACGGATCCCCACCATTATCAATACCTCATATATGTTTGCAATATTCAGATTGCTTTATCATATTCTTGCTCGTTCTTCGATTGCTTGCAGGAATAGACCTTCGTGGTCAGGCTGACCGTGCTTCCGGCATCGTCAGTAACCTCAGGAGATTGGTTTAGCGATTGCTAAGGCGCAACGTCGTGCACGTTTGTAGTCGGATTGTCAAAGTCGTCTCCACCAAATCGATAGTTATCATCTCATCGAAAGATCGGGACCCTCGCCTCTATCAAGTGGTATCAGTTTTCAGGTTGCTCGGTGAGAATTTCCAGTTTTCCTAGATTAGATTTATTTTCTTACCTATTATCCAAGAAAAAGCCACAAAACAAAAGTTAGATCTATTCATCCTTTGTCCTAGCCAGACTGAGTCTTTGCAATTTTCTTTTCATTGTTTGCATTATTGAATTATCGGTTGCATCGCCGTGTCGTGTTGCTGGTCTTAGTGTCTAGTTCCTTTAGAGTTTCGAGTTCTGTTCACATTAGTCACGCAGCCACTGCATCATTATCCCATCCGCTGTCCACCATCCCATCCACCAATTTCCACCACGTGCTACGCACTATTTATTGTCATAATCATAGTTGAGGTCACTCACATCTTCGCCAGATCGAATCTGCATCTTATCTAGTTTGTCTTGGAAAGAGGGAGAAAAAGAAGATAAAGAAAAAAAAAGAGAGAAAAAAGGAAAGAAAAAAAAAAGAAAAATAGGGAGAAGAAAAAAAAAGGCGTGAGAAAAAAAAGAGAGAAGAAAAAAAAATTGGATCTATCTAGAATCAATCTCGTACCTGAATTCGGATTGGAATCTGTTTTGCGCACTGTTCGGTAAAACAGGTGTATCTTCCTCATACGAAGTCAGTTTTGGCTCCGTGAGTACTCAAATTGAAGATAGCGACGAGCCGCATCTAAATAGTTGCAGAAGCTAGTTCAATATTTGACACCTCAAAATCGGCTTCTAAATATGTCTTTTTGTCCTCCGAAGTTCGTGAACACAACTTGTTCCAATTTTTCAGGCCAGTTTTAGAATTCTTTGACTCCTCATATGAACTCGGAATTGAGTGATTCTTTTTGTATTGGAAAGCTTGAGTTAGTAGCATTCTTTGAAAGAATTTATCAGAAAATTGTCTCAAACTTTTCAAGAGGAAAGTTGGAGAGAGAGTTGTTGTATATCCTGCTTGGCAGTTGTTTTTCATCATTATCTTCACTGCCGTCGTGATCTTCACTTATATCTTGCTGTCAAGAGCTACTTAGTATCCTTCATTGATGCTAGTTGTGCTACGCTGTGACCTCATTAGTGTTCTAGGCTCGCGTCTCTAGTCCGGTCTACCCTAGGACCAGCACAGTACCGTCGTTGAGCGTTTATTCAACATTGCATCTTTGAATTGATTATTGCTAATCTTTTGCTACCATATATAGCCAACCCAGCTCCACATATTTCTACACCGTGTATACGTACGCTCCCCTGGCAATCGCTTTACTCAATATTCGGAGTTACTTGACACCGCTGGTTGCCGATCACCGCCTGCTGCATGGTAAGAATTTGTAAGACATTGATATTTGCTTTACTGTGAGCGTTTTACCACCACATCCTAGTAGTTATAGGAACAATATTTTTGGGTTTTGTTTCTTGTTCTACTAATCATGACAGGATCCAGAGTCAATTCATGGGCTTTGTCGATCGCGGGAGACGTGCCACCACCTTTGCAAATACCACAACCGTCACGAGAGGTGCACAAACATCCAAATGCACATGATCAGGTTAATGTATCCATACCACCATTTAATGTCCGTTTTAAACCTGCTTTATATATTGAATGGGAGTTCGACATAAAAAATTCCCATAATTTCAATGAACATAAAAAGGTTAAGGTTGCGGTTGGTTCTTTCACTGGTTATGCTTTGGTTTGGTGGAGTGAATATTGTCGGTTACACCCTGATTATATACCTACTACTTGGGATGATTTGAAACTTGCCATGCGACATACTTTCGTCCCTGCTTATTATACTCGTGACATGATTAAGAAGTTGCAACACTTAAAACAAGGTAGTGAAACTGTAACAAAATATTATGATGATTTACAAACTACCTTGTTGCATTCCTCTTTAGAAGAAAGTGAAGATGATTTTATGGATAGATTTTGGGGAGGATTAAACCGTGATATTCAAGAGATACTAATTCATGAAGAGTGTTATCCTATGGACCATTTGTTTCATCTTGCTTGCAAAGCTGAACAGGAAATAAAACGACGTGTTGGCCACGAGGAGAACAAGCGCACGGTGCACATTCCAAGAGTTGATATGATTGTTCCTTCAACTACTAGGCATACTATGACAACCACATCCGTTGTTGTCAGGACTACATCACCTCCACCATGTGACACATCGCCCCCGAGAGTGGCTACATCATCTGAGTTGATCATAAGAGGTAATGACAAAGGTACTGATCTTCCATCTCTACATGAGAATGATGAATTCCTTGTCAATTTAAATGCACCATCTGATGAGCTACCCACTACTTTGATCACACCACCTATTTTAGAGGAATACGTTGATAATTTGACTTTGCCATGTGATCAAACAACTGAAATACCAACAATTTTGAGTGCACCCATTGAATTAACTATTGATGCAAAAGAACCAATGTTTAATCATTTTGATATGACCTCTGATCTTGGTAATGATTCTGTGTTGAATGACTTATTGCATGTTTGCTTATTTAAGCATGTTGTAGCATGTAAATTTGATGCAAGTAAGGTTTATTCACCAATGTTGGGATGGTTTAATGATGAACATTGTCAATCTTTTGAAATGAATAAGAGCTTCACTTATATGTGCAAACTGAGTTGCAATATTTTCATGCCTTCTACTTCTTGTGCTAATTTTTTGGCTTTAGATTTTATGAACTATGCAAGTTACTCATCTATTCATGTGTCATATATGCAAAAATCAAGGGAAGTAAAAATGGATGACATATACATATACAACATGTACACCTTGTCTCTTTTGTTAGCCACATTTCAGATTAAGCAACGCCGAGGACGGCTTTATTTTCAAGAAGGGAGGATGATGAGGACATGACTACCTTGGATATGACCAAAAATATTGCATATATGCATATTTGTCAGGTGATTTCTAGTGCAAACTATTCAATAATCTATTTATGTTATCCAGAACAAAAATACTTCACACACTTTTGTGTTTTGTCTAATTGCAGGTGTATGGGACATTTGTACAATCCACATATGAAGATAAGGAAGAAAGAGATGTTTATTTGCTGTCCAAAAAGTTCTCTCACGTCACTTTTGGCCCAAGAGAAGATAGAGTCCAAGTCTCTCACGTTCTGGATTCAGATTCGGACTGCACAGACACACCTGACTCAAAACGGACACAAGTTTTTCATACGGACTCCGAATTGGGTGATTCTTTTTTTGTTGGAAACTAGATTTCGTGCACTTTCCAACCCAATTGGAATCACCTTTAAATTCGTCCGGAGCATTGAGTTGTGGACGAAACAATCTGATGCTGCAGCAGAATCCGAGTCAAACTACAAGTCCAAAGGTGTTACATCACCTCCACTTGGGCCCATTGGCCTTGTACGACCTAGATTTAGTTTTAGGCTGCCTTGGGACGTCCTCCCACCTCCTTGGCCGCCACCCCTTGCTCCTATATAAGTAGATCCATCTAGTAGCTTTTCCTCGGGATTTGTTTAGTTAAAAGTTAGCCATTGCAACTTCGTGTACTTCGTTTGTGTCCAACGACCAGACCAAGACCGCTTACGGATCCCCACCTTTATCAATACTTCATATATACTCGCAATATTCAGATTGCTTTTATCATATTCTTGCTTGTTCTTCGATTGCTTGCAGGAATAGACCTTCGTGGTCAGGTTGATTGTGCTCCGGCGTGGTCAATAACCTCACGGAGTTGGTTTAGCGATTGCTAAGGCGCAACGTCGTGCACGTTTGTAGTCGGATCGTCAAAGTCGTCTCCACCAAATCGATAGTTATCATCTCATCGAAAGATCGGGACACCCCCGCCTCTATCAAGTGGTATCAGTTTTCAGGTTGCTCGGTGAGAATTTCCAGTTTTCCTAGATTAGATTTATTTTCTTACCTATTGTCCAAGAAAAATCCATAAAAAAGAGTTAGATCTATTCATCCTTTGTACCTGATCATGTGCATTTGGATGTTTGTGCACCTCTCGTGACGGTTGTGGTATTTGCAAAGGTGGTGGCACGTCTCCCGCGATCGACAAAGCCCATGAATTGACTCTGGATCCTGTCATGATTAGTAGAACAAGAAACAAGGTAGTGAAACTGTAACAAAATATTATGATGATTTACAAACTACCTTGTTGCATTCCTCTTTAGAAGAAAGTGAAGATGATTTTATGGATAGATTTTGGGGAGGATTAAACCGTGATATTCAAGAGATACTAATTCATGAAGAGTGTTATCCTATGGACCATTTGTTTCATCTTGCTTGCAAAGCTGAACAGGAAATAAAACGACGTGTTGGCCACGAGGAGAACAAGCGCACGGTGCACATTCCAAGAGTTGATATGATTGTTCCTTCAACTACTAGGCATACTATGACAACCACATCCGTTGTTGTCTGGACTACATCACCTCCACCATGTGACACATCGCCCCCGAGAGTGGCTACATCATCTGAGTTGATCATAAGAGGTAATGACAAAGGTACTGATCTTCCATCTCTACATGAGAATGATGAATGCCTTGTCAATTTGAATGCGCCATCTGATGAGCTACCCACTACTTTGATCACACCACCTATTTTAGAGGACTACGTTGATAATTTGACTTTGCCATGTGATCAAACAACTGAAATACCAACAATTTTGAGTGCACCCATTGAATTAACTATTGATGCAAAAGAACCAATGTTTAATCATTTTGATATGACCTCTAATCTTGGTGATGATTCTGTGTTGAATGACTTATTGCATGTTTGCTTATTTAAGCATGTTGTAGCATGTAAATTTGATGCAAGTAAGGTTTATTCACCAATGTTGGGATGGTTTAATGATGAACATTGTCAATCTTTTGAAATGAATAAGAGCTTCACTTATATGTGCAAACTGAGTTGCAATATTTTCATGCCTTCTACTTCTTGTGCTAATTTTTTGGCTTTAGATTTTATGAACTATGCAAGTTACTCATCTATTCATGTGTCGTATATGCAAAAATCAAGGGAAGTAAAAATGGATGACATATACATATACAACATGTACACCTTGTCTCTTTTGTTAGCCACATTTCAGATTAAGCAACGCCGAGGACGGCTTTATTTTCAAGAAGGGGAGGATGATGAGGACATGACTACCTTGGATATGACCAAAAATATTGCATATATGCATATTTGTCAGGTGATTTCTAGTGCAAACTATTCAATAATCTATTTATGTTATCCAGAACAAAAATACTTCACACACTTTTGTGTTTTGTCTAATTGCAGGTGTATGGGACATTTGTACAATCCACATATGAAGATAAGGAAGAAAGAGATGTTTATTTGCTGTCCAAAAAGTTCTCTCACGTCACTTTTGGCCCAAGAGAAGATAGAGTCCAAGTCTCTGACGTTCTGGATTCAGATTCGGACTGCACAGACATACCTGACTCAAAACGCACACAAGTTTTTCATACGGACTCCGAATTGGGTGATTCTTTTTTTGTTGGAAACTAGATTTCGTGCACTTTCCAACCCAATTGGAATCACCTTCAAATTCGTCCGGAGTGTTGAGTTGTGGACGAAACAATCTGATGCTGCGGCAGAATCCGAGTCAAACTACAAGTCCAAAGGTGTTACATCACCTCCACTTGGGCCCATTGGCCTTGTACGACCTAGATTTAGTTTTAGGCTGCCTTGGGACGTCCTCCCACCTCCTTGGACGCCACCCCTTGCTCTAGTAGCTTTTCCTTGGGATTTGTTTAGTAAAAAGTTAGCCATTGCAACTTCGTGTACTTCGTTTGTGTCCAACGACCACACCAAGACCGCTTACGGATCCCCACCATTATCAATACCTCATATATGTTTGCAATATTCAGATTGCTTTATCATATTCTTGCTCGTTCTTCGATTGCTTGCAGGAATAGACCTTCGTGGTCAGGCTGACCGTGCTTCCGGCATCGTCAGTAACCTCAGGAGATTGGTTTAGCGATTGCTAAGGCGCAACGTCGTGCACGTTTGTAGTCGGATTGTCAAAGTCGTCTCCACCAAATCGATAGTTATCATCTCATCGAAAGATCGGGACCCTCGCCTCTATCAAAAAGTGACGTGAGAGAACTTTTTGGACAGCAAATAAACATCTCTTTCTTCCTTATCTTCATATGTGGATTGTACAAATGTCCCATACACCTGCAATTAGACAAAACACAAAAGTGTGTGAAGTATTTTTGTTCTGGATAACATAAATAGATTATTGAATAGTTTGCACTAGAAATCACCTGACAAATATGCATATATGCAATATTTTTAGTCATATCCAAGGTAGTCATGTCCTCATCATCCACCAAGGGCCACGAAATTCCCCTCTCTTCCTCCATATATACAGCCCTTAGGGCACCGTTTAGATTTTGGGTTTTGTTTAGATTAAAGTTCGCCATAGCTGCAACTTCGCGTACTTCGTTTGTGTTCAACGACCAGACAAAGGCGTCACAGAACCCCACCTTGATCAATAAAGCTTTCATCTTATATTCGCAATATCCAGATTGCAATTTCAGTTTCTTGCTTGTTCTTCGTTTGCTCGCAGGAAACAGACCCTCGTGGTCAGGTTGATCGTGCTCCGGTGTGGTCAATAACCTCTCGGATTGGTTTAGCGATTGCTAAGGCGCGACGTCCTCGCACGTTCGTAGTCGGATCGTCAAAGTTGACTGCCACCAAAGCGATATCCATCATCTCATCGAAAGACGGGACACCTTTGCCTCTATCAAGTGGTATCAGATTTCCAGGTTGCTCGGTGAGATTTTACAGTTTTTCGTAGTTTAGATCGAGTCTGTTCTTGATACCTATAGTCCACGAAAAAGCCAAAAAAAAATTAGGGTTAGTTCATCCCATCCGAACCAATCTGAGCCTTGCATAATCTTTTCTGTATTTGCTTTGTTGAATTTGCGGTTGCATCGTCATGTCCAGTTGCTGGTCTTAGCGTCTAGTCTTTTAGAGTTTCGAGTTCTGTTCACAGGTTGTCACGTCGCCGCTACCATATATCACCACCGCATCATCATCGTCGATGTTGCCATATACCACCACCACATATTCACCGCCAATCCGAATCCATATACGCCACCACATATCCGCCGCCATCACGCCAATCCGAGTTCACCTGCAACATATATCCGCCACCTGTCCGTGTTCCACCAGATTCATCTCCGCCACCAGTCCGAGTTCCACCAGATTCATCTCCGCCACCAGTCCTAGTCCGAGTCCAGTAATTGTTGCATTGTTCTTGATTTCCAGATCACGCGACACTCCGAGTCGTGACAGAGAAGGACTCCCCAACTTCCGAGCCATCCGCAGAAGAAAAGTAGTTCCAATTTCAAAAAATAAAACTAAGTCTGGAAAATTCTGGCTAGGCAGTTTTTAGACCATTTGTAGACTTTTTCGAAAAAAATTGTTGCGGAGCAAAAAAAAGAGGAAAAAAAAGTGCAAAAAAAAAGAGAAAAAAAAAATTCAGAGTGTGCTCCTCCCTTGTTTACGTGCCGCGCCGTGATTTTGTTGCTGTTCTAGGCTCGTGATGAGGACATCAATACAATTGTTACACCCACAGCCCCTGCTGCTATACATACTGGACCAATTACTAGAGCTCGTGCACGCCAACTAAATTACTAGGTACTTTCGTTTCTTGGTAATGATTCTAATGTTCATGAGAATATGATGCTGCCTAAATTGGATACATTTGTTTTGCTTACAAATGAAGGGCCTAGCTTGGAGAAGGATGAACATTGGAGCAAGAACAAGCATGGAGATGATGGCATGCGCAAGGGAAACAAGAACGGAGTTACAAGTGATGATTTCAGGACTTTGAAGCCACCATAATGGGTGCATGAAGCCTTGGACGAAATATACAAGATGCCACTTCATAAATTTCGTCCCGAGACTATTTTAGGTGCTGCGTCACCTTATTATTGGGTCAGGCCCATGTAATTTCGAAATACATAAGTATAGGCTATTTTTAGAGTCCGTATGTGTGGGGAAACAAGAGATAGGGTTGATTTCGGACCCCTCCACCAAGGGCCACGAAATTCCCCCCTCTTCCTCCATATATACAGCCCTTAGGGCATCGTTTAGACTTTGGGTTTTGTTTAGATTAAAAGTTCGCCATAGCTGCAACTTCGCGTACTTCGTTTGTGTTCAACGACCAGACAAAGGCGTCACAGAACCCCACCTTGATCAATAAAGCTTTCATCTTATATTCGCAATATCCAGATTGCAATCTTAGTTTCTTGCTTGTTCTTCGTTTGCTCGCAGGAAACAGACCCTCGTGGTCAGGTTGATCGTGCTCCGGCGTGGTCAATAACCTCTCAGAGTTGGTTTAGCGATTGCTAAGGCGCGACGTCCTCGCACGTTCGTAGTCGGATCGTCAAAGTCGACTTCCACCAAAGCGATATCCATCATCTCATCGAAAGACGGGACACCTTTGCCTCTATCAAGTGGTATCAGATTTCCAGGTTGCTCGGTGAGATTTTACAGTTTTTCGTAGTTTAGATCGAGTCTGTCTTCATACCTATAGTCCACGAAAAAGCCACAAAAAAATTAGGGTTAGTTCATCATATCCGAACCAATCTGAGCCTTTGCATAATCTTTTTAGGGTTTTACTTTGTTGAATTTGCGGTTGCATCGTCGTTTCTAGTTGCTGGTCTTAGAGTCTAGTCTTTTAGAGTTTCGAGTTCTGGTCATAAGTTGTCACGCCGCCGCCGCACCATCATCATCGCCCCTGCCATCTACCACCACCGCTCCGAATCCGTATCCATATACCACCACCAATCCGTGTCCATATACCACCACCGATCCATATCCATATACTACCACCGCTACCACCACCGCTGCCATATACCACCACCATATATCCACCACCAATCCGATTTGCTTGCTTATTAGGTTTGTTTTCGAGATCCATCTAGTTTCCGATTCGTGTTTCCTTGCCGGAGTAGGTTTCGGAAAAAAAAAGCCGTCCTCGGTGTTGCTTAATCTGAAATGTGGCTAAGAAAAGAGACAAGGTATACATGTTGCATATGTATATGTCATCCATTTTTACTTCCCTTGATTTTTGCACATATGACACATGTATACATGAGTAACTTTCATATATCATAAAATATAAAGGCAAAATATTATCATAAGTAGAAGGCATGAAAATATTGCAACTTAGTTTGCACATATAAGTGAAGCTCTTATTCCTATCAAATGATTGACAATATTCATCATTAAACCATCCCAATATTGGTGAATAAACCTTAGTTGCATCAAATTTACATGCTACAACATTCTTAAATAAGCAAACATGCAGTAAGTCATTGGACACAGAATCATCACCAAGATTAGAGGTCATATCAAAATGATTAAACATTGGTTCTTTTGCATCAATAGTTAATTCAATGGGTGCACTCAAAATTGTTGGTATTTCAGTTGTTTGATCACATGATGCATTCATGATAGTAACATGATTCTCTAAAATAGGTGGCGTGCTCAAATCAACAGGTAACTCAACACATGATGTATTTAAGTTAATTAGGGATGCATCATTCTCATGTGAAGTTATATCATCAATACCTTTACTGTTACCTTGTCGCAAAGACGTAGCTGATGTCGGTATGGACAATGACAATGTACCATACACTTGAGATGATGTCGCGCTCACAATCTAAGGTGTGGCTGCTCTAGTAGGTGCAACAGTGGAGGAATCAACCGATGGTAGTGAGCATGAATTGGAATAGTAGTTGTTGTAGTCACCCAATGCATCCTCCTGTAACTGTCTCTCAAAGGTACAAGCACGATGATGAGGACATCAATACCATTGTTACACCCACATCCCCTACTGCTACATATACGGGACCAATTACTAGAGCTCGCGCACGCCAATTAAATTATCAGGTACTTTCGTTTCTTGGTAATGATTCTAATGTTCACGAGAATATGATGCTGCCTAAATTGGATACATTTGTTTTGCTTACAAATGAAGGGCCTAGCTTGGAGAAGGATGAACATTGGAGCAAGAACAAGCATGGAGATGATGCCATGCGCAAGGGGAACAAGAACGAAGTTACAAGTGATGATTTCAGGACTTTGAAGCCACCATAATGGGTGCATGAAGCCTTGGACGAAATATACAAGATGCCACTTCATAAATTTCGTCCCGAGGCTATTATAGGTGCTGCATCACCTTTTTATTGGGCCAGGCCCATGTAATTTCGAAATACATAAGTATAGGCTATTTTTAGAGTCTGTATGTGTGGGGAAACAAGAGATAGGGTTGATTTCGGACCCCTCCACCAAGGGCCACGAAATTCCCCTCTCTTCCTCCATATATACAGCCCTTAGGGCACCGTTTAGATTTTGGGTTTTGTTTAGATTAAAGTTCGCCATAGCTGCAACTTCACGTACTTCGTTTGTGTTCAACGACCAGACAAAGGCGTCACAGAACCCCACCTTGATCAATAAAGCTTTCATCTTATATTCGCAATATCCAGATTGCAATCTCAGTTTCTTGCTTGTTCTTCGTTTGCTCGCAGGAAACAGACCCTCGTGGTCAGGTTGATCGTGCTCCGGTGTGGTCAATAACCTCTCGGATTGGTTTAGCGATTGCTAAGGCGCGACGTCCTCGCACGTTCGTAGTCGGATCGTCAAAGTTGACTGCCACCAAAGCGATATCCATCATCTCATCGAAAGACGGGACACCTTTGCCTCTATCAAGTGGTATCAGATTTCCAGGTTGCTCGGTGAGATTTTACAGTTTTTCGTAGTTTAGATCGAGTCTGTTCTTCATACCTATAGTCCACGAAAAAGCCAAAAAAAAATTAGGGTTAGTTCATCCCATCCGAACCAATCTGAGCCTTGCATAATCTTTTCTGTATTTGCTTTGTTGAATTTGCGGTTGCATCGTCGTGTCCAGTTGCTGGTCTTAGCGTCTAGTCTTTTAGAGTTTCGAGTTCTGTTCATAGGTTGTCACGTCGCCGCTACCATATATCACCACCGCATCATCATCGTCGCTGTTGCCATATACCACCACCACATATTCACCGCCAATCCGAATCCATATACGCCACCACATATCCGCCGCCATCACGCCAATCCGAGTTCACCTGCAACATATATCCGCCACCTGTCCGTGTTCCACCAGATTCATCTCCGCCACCAGTCCGAGTTCCACCAGATTCATCTCCGCCACCAGTCCTAGTCCGAGTCCAGTAATTGTTGCATTGTTCTCGATTTCCAGATCACGCGACACTCCGAGTCGTGACAGAGAAGGACTCCCCAACTTCCGAGCCATCCGCAGAAGAAAAATAGTTGCAATTTCAAAAAAAAAACTAAGTCTGGAAAATTCTGGCTAGGCAGTTTTTAGACCATTTGTAGACTTTTTCGGAAAAAAATTGTTGCGGAGCAAAAAAAAAGAGGAAAAAAAGTGCAAAAAAAAGAGAAAAAAAATTCAGAGTGTGCTCCTCCCTTGTTTACGTGCCGCGCCGTGATTTTGTTGGTGTTCTAGGCTCGTGATGAGGACATCAATACAATTGTTACACCCACAGCCCCTGCTGCTATACATACTGGACCAATTACTAGAGCTCGTGCACGCCAACTAAATTACCAGGTACTTTCGTTTCTTGGTAATGATTCTAATGTTCATGAGAATATGATGCTGCCTAAATTGGATACATTTGTTTTGCTTACAAATGAAGGGCCTAGCTTGGAGAAGGATGAACATTGGAGCAAGAACAAGCATGGAGATGATGGCATGCGCAAGGGAAACAAGAACGGAGTTACAAGTGATGATTTCAGGACTTTGAAGCCACCATAAAGGGTGCATGAAGCCTTGGACGAAATATACAAGATGCCACTTCATAAATTTCGTCCCAGGCTATTTTAGGTGCTGCGTCACCTTATTATTGGGTCAGGCCCATGTAATTTCGAAATACATAAGTATAGGCTATTTTTAGAGTCCGTATGTGTGAGGAAACAAGAGATAGGGTTGATTTCGGACCCCTCCACCAAGGGCCACGAAATTCCCCCCTCTTCCTCCATATATACAGCCCTTAGGGCATCGTTTAGACTTTGGGTTTTGTTTAGATTCAAAGTTCGCCATAGCTGCAACTTCGCGTACTTCGTTTGTGTTCAACGACCAGACAAAGGCGTCACAGAACCCCACCTTGATCAATAAAGCTTTCATCTTATATTCGCAATATCCAGATTGCAATCTTAGTTTCTTGCTTGTTCTTCGTTTGCTCGCAGGAAACAGACCCTCGTGGTCAGGTTGATCGTGCTCCGGCGTGGTCAATAACCTCTCGGAGTTGGTTTAGCGATTGCTAAGGCGCGATATCCTCGCACGTTCATAGTCGGATCGTCAAAGTCGACTTCCACCATGATGAGGACATGACTACCTTGGATATGACCAAAAATATTACATATATGCATATTTGTCAGGTGATTTCTAGTGCAAACTATTCAATAATCTATTTATGTTATCCAGAACAAAAATACTTCACACACTTTTGTGTTTTGTCTAATTGCAGGTGTATGGGACATTTGTACAATCCACATATGAAGATAAGGAAGAAAGAGATGTTTATTTGCTGTCCAAAAAGTTCTCTCACGTCACTTTTGGCCCAAGAGAAGATAGAGTCCAAGTCTCTCACGTTCTGGATTCAGATTCGGACTGCACAGACATACCTGACTCAAAACGCACACAAGTTTTTCATACGGACTCCGAATTGGGTGATTCTTTTTTTGTTGGAAACTAGATTTCGTGCACTTTCCAACCCAATTGGAATCACCTTCAAATTCGTCCGGAGCGTTGAGTTGTGGACAAAACAATCTGATGCTGCAGCAGAATCCGAGTCAAACTACAAGTCCAAAGGTGTTACATCACCTCCACTTGGGCCCATTGGCCTTGTACGACCTAGATTTAGTTTTAGGCTGCCTTGGGACTTCCTCCCACCTCCTTGGCCGCCACCCCTTGCTCCTATATAAGTAGATCCATCTAGTAGCTTTTCCTTGGGATTTGTTTAGTTAAAAGTTAGCCATTGCAACTTCGTGTACTTCGTTTGTGTTCAACGACCAGACCAAGACCGCTTACGGATCCCCACCTTTATCAATACTTCATATATACTCGCAATATTCAGATTGCTTTTATCATATTCTTGCTTGTTCTTCGATTGCTTGCAGGAATAGACCTTCGTGGTCAGGTTGATTGTGCTCCGGCGTGGTCTATAACCTCTCGGAGTTGGTTTAGCGATTGGTAAGGCGCAACGTCATGCATGTTTGTAGTCGGATCGTCAAAGTCGTCTCCACCAAATCGATAGTTATCATCTCATCGAAAGATCGGGACACCCCGCCTCTATCAAGTGGTATCAGTTTTCAGGTTGCTCGGTGAGAATTTCAAGTTTTCCTAGATTATATTTATTTTCTTACCTATTGTCCAAGAAAAAGCCACAAAAAAGAGTTAGATCTATTCATCCTTGGTCCAAGCCAGTCTGAGCCTTTGCAATTTTCTTTTCATTGCTTGCATAGTTGAATTATCGGTTGCATCGTCGTGTCGAGTTGCTGGTCTTAGTGTCTAGTTCGTTTAGAGTTTCGAGTTCTGTTCACATTAGTCACGCCACCGCTGCATCATTATCTCTTCCGCTGTCCACCACCCATCCATCAATTTCCACCACGTGCTACCCATCATTCATTGTCATAATAATAGTTCAAATCGTTCACATCTTCACTTGATCCAATCTGCATCTTATCTAGTTTGTTTTGGAAAGAGGGAGAAAAAAAGAGAGAAAAAAAACAAGAGAAAAAAAGGAGAAAAAAAAAGTCAGAGAAAAAAAAGGAGAGAAAGAAAAAAAAGTGTGAGGAAAAAAAAGAGAGAAGAAAAAAAAAACAAAAAAATCGGCACAAACTTTTTCAGAGGAAAGTTGGAGACAAAGTTGTTGATATATCCTGCTTGGCTGTTGTTTCACCTCATTATCTTTACTGCCGTTGTGATCTTCATTTATATCTTGCTGTCCAGAGCTACTTAGTGTCCTTCATTGATGCTAGTTGTGCTACAACGTGACCTCATTAGTGTTCTAGGCTCGCGTCTCTAGTTCGGTCTAGCCTAGGACCAGCACAGTACCGTCGTTGAGCGTTTATTCAACATTGCATCTTTGAATTGATTATTGCTAATCTTTTGCTATCATATATAGCCAACCCAGCTCCACATATTTCTACACCGTGTATACGTACGCTCCCCTGGCAATCGCTTTACTCAATATTCGGAGTTACTTGACACCGCTGGTTGCCGATCACCGCCTGCTGCATGGTAAGAACTTGTAAGACATTGATATTTGCTTTACTGTGAGCGTTTTACCACCACATCCTAGTAGTTATAGGAACATTATTTTTGGGTTTTGTTTCTTGTTCTACTAATCATGACAGGATCCAGAGTCAATTCATGGGCTTTGTCGATCGCAGGGGACGTGCCACCACCTTTGCAAATACCACAACCGTCACGAGAGGTGCACAAACATCCAAATGCACATGATCAGGTTAATGTATCTATACCACCATTTAATGGCCGTTTTAAACCTGCTTTATATATTGAATGGGAGTTCGACATAAAAAATATATTTGCTTCCCATAATTTCAATGAACATAAAAAGGTTAAGGTTGCGGTTGGTTCTTTCACTGGTTATGCTTTGGTTTGGTGGAGTGAATATTGTCGGTTACACCCTGATTATATACCTATTACTTGGGATGATTTGAAACTTGCCATGCGACATACTTTCGTCCCTGCTTATTATACTCGTGACATGATTAAGAAGTTGCAACACTTAAAACAAGGTAGTGAAACTGTAACAAAATATTATGATGATTTACAAACTACCTTGTTGCATTCCTCTTTAGAAGAAAGTGAAGATGATTTTATGGATAGATTTTGGGAAGGATTAAACCGTGATATTCAAGAGATACTAATTCATGAAGAGTGTTATTCTATGGACCATTTGTTTCATCTTGCTTGCAAAGCTGAACAGGAAATAAAACGACGTGTTGGCCACGAGGAGAACAAGCGCACGCTGCACATTCCAAGAGTTGATATGATTGTTCCTTCAACTACTAGGCATACTATGACAACCACATCCGTTGTTGTCAGGACTACATCACCTCCACCATGTGACACATCGCCCCCGAGAGTGGCTACATCATCGGAGTTGATCATAAGAGGTAATGACAAAGGTACTGATATTCCATCTCTACATGAGAATGATGAATGCCTTGTCAATTTGAATGCACCATCTGATGAGCTACCCACTACTTTGATCACACCACCTATTTTAGAGGACTACGTTGATAATTTGACTTTGCCATGTGATCAAACAACTGAAATACCAACAATTTTGAGTGCACCCATTGAATTAACTATTGATGCAAAAGAACCAATGTTTAATCATTTTGATATGACCTCTAATCTTGGTGATGATTCTGTGTTGAATGACTTATTGCATGTTTGCTTATTTAAGCATGTTGTAGCATGTAAATTTGATGCAAGTAAGGTTTATTCACCAATGTTGGGATGGTTTAATGATGAACATTGTCAATCTTTTGAAATGAATAAGAGCTTCACTTATATGTGCAAACTGAGTTGCAATATTTTCATGCTTTCTACTTCTTGTGCTAATTTTTTGGCTTTAGATTTTATGAACTATGCAAGTTACTCATCTATTCATCTGTCATATATGCAAAAATCAAGGGAAGTAAAAATGGATGACATATACATATACAACATGTACACCTTGTCTCTTTTGTTAGCCACATTTCAGATTAAGCAACGCCGAGGACGGTTTTATTTTCAAGAAGGGGAGTGATGAGGACATGACTACTTTGGATATGACCAAAAATATTGCATATATGCATATTTGTCAGGTGATTTCTAGTGCAAACTATTCAATAATCTATTTATGTTATCCAGAACAAAAATACTTCACACACTTTTGTGTTTTGTCTAATTGCAGGTGTATGGGACATTTGTACAATCCACATATGAAGATAAGGAAGAAAGAGATGTTTATTTGCTGTCCAAAAAGTTCTCTCACGTCACTTTTGGCCCAAGAGAAGATAGAGTCCAAGTCTCTCACGTTCTGGATTCAGATTCGGACTGCACAGACATACCTGACTCAAAACGCACACAAGTTTTTCATACGGACTCCGAATTGGGTGATTCTTTTTTTGTTGGAAACTAGATTTCGTGCACTTTCCAACCCAATTGGAATCACCTTCAAATTCGTCCGGAGCGTTGAGTTGTGGACAAAACAATCTGATGCTGCAGCAGAATCCGAGTCAAACTACAAGTCCAAAGGTGTTACATCACCTCCACTTGGGCCCATTGGCCTTGTACGACCTAGATTTAGTTTTAGGCTGCCTTGGGACTTCCTCCCACCTCCTTGGCCGCCACCCCTTGCTCCTATATAAGTAGATCCATCTAGTAGCTTTTCCTTGGGATTTGTTTAGTTAAAAGTTAGCCATTGCAACTTCGTGTACTTCGTTTGTGTTCAACGACCAGACCAAGACCGCTTACGGATCCCCACCTTTATCAATACTTCATATATACTCGCAATATTCAGATTGCTTTTATCATATTCTTGCTTGTTCTTCGATTGCTTGCAGGAATAGACCTTCGTGGTCAGGTTGATTGTGCTCCGGCGTGGTCAATAACCTCTCGGAGTTGCTTTAGCGATTGCTAAGGCGCAACGTCATGCATGTTTGTAGTCGGATCGTCAAAGTCGTCTCCACCAAATCGATAGTTATCATCTCATCGAAAGATCGGGACACCCCGCCTTGACTACCTTGGATATGACCAAAAATATTACATATATGCATATTTGTCAGGTGATTTCTAGTGCAAACTATTCAATAATCTATTTATGTTATCCAGAACAAAAATACTTCACACACTTTTGTGTTTTGTCTAATTGCAGGTGTATGGGACATTTGTACAATCCACATATGAAGATAAGGAAGAAAGAGATGTTTATTTGCTGTCCAAAAAGTTCTCTCACGTCACTTTTGGCCCAAGAGAAGATAGAGTCCAAGTCTCTCACGTTCTGGATTCAGATTCGGACTGCACAGACATACCTGACTCAAAACGCACACAAGTTTTTCATACGGACTCCGAATTGGGTGATTCTTTTTTTGTTGGAAACTAGATTTCGTGCACTTTCCAACCCAATTGGAATCACCTTCAAATTCGTCCGGAGCGTTGAGTTGTGGACAAAACAATCTGATGCTGCAGCAGAATCCGAGTCAAACTACAAGTCCAAAGGTGTTACATCACCTCCACTTGGGCCCATTGGCCTTGTACGACCTAGATTTAGTTTTAGGCTGCCTTGGGACTTCCTCCCACCTCCTTGGCCGCCACCCCTTGCTCCTATATAAGTAGATCCATCTAGTAGCTTTTCCTTGGGATTTGTTTAGTTAAAAGTTAGCCATTGCAACTTCGTGTACTTCGTTTGTGTTCAACGACCAGACCAAGACCGCTTACGGATCCTCACCTTTATCAATACTTCATATATACTCGCAATATTCAGATTGCTTTTATCATATTCTTGCTTGTTCTTCGATTGCTTGCAGGAATAGACCTTCGTGGTCAGGCTGACCGTGCTTCCGGCATCGTCAGTAACCTCAGGAGATTGGTTTAGCGATTGCTAAGGCGCAACGTCGTGCACGTTTGTAGTCGGATTGTCAAAGTCGTCTCCACCAAATCGATAGTTATCATCTCATCGAAAGATCGGGACACCCCGCCTCTATCACACCAAAGCGATATCCATCATCTCATCGAAAGACGGGACACCTTTGCCTCTATCAGCTCGCGTCTCTAGGACAGTCTAGCCTAGGACCAGCACAGTATCGTTGTTGAACGTTTATTCAACTTTGCATCTCTGAATTGATTATTGCTGACCCTTTTTGCAACCATATTATAAGCCTTCCCAGCTCCACATACATCTACGTCGTGCGTTTGACTCTCCCTGGTAATCGCTCTATCCAAGCTTTGAGAGTTTTGACTACAACGGTTGCCGATCACCGCCTGTTGCTGGGTAAGAACTGGTAAGAATTTGAGTTGTGCTTGATGGATTTGTGACACCCACCACCACCACTTGTTCGTAGTCTGTAGGATCATATTCTTGTGTGTTTCTATTGCTGCTAACCATGCCAGGATCACAAGCCGACGAGATTGACTGGGAGAATTTATCGAACAAGGAGCTTCATGATAAGTTTCAGCAAATGATGACCGAACAGGTGCAAGATGTGCTGAACAATTTTGAAGAGGCCATGGAGAAGATCACTGGCCTTGAGAAGACGTTAGAAACAAAGCTCGATAACAAGTTTAATGAATTTCTCGCGCGTCTTCCACCACCACCATCCGCTGCACCTAATGCACCTCTCCAACAACAACAACAACGACTACCTCCACATCGCGAAACAGACCTTCGCCGAGCGAGTCGTGTTCCTCTTGCGTTTGGCCAAACTGTTGGTGCTGCTGTTGATACTTCTATGGCTCCTGCTGCTGATGCGGAGGAGGATGATTATGTGGGAGATTATGAGGATGAGGTTGATCAAAATCAGCACTACGTGCAGCCACCTGCACCACCACCAGCAGGTCGACCTCAGGTATATATTCGTAATGGTAGGCCTGCACCACCACCTCAGGTACGAGATGATGTCCATATTCCTAAACTGAAATTGATTATTCCACCATTTGAGGGTAGATATGTTCCTGATATATATCTTACTTGGGAGTTAGAAACTGAACAACGATTTACATGTTTACAATATCCTGAGGAGAGACGAGTTGCTGCTGCTGTTTGTGCTTTCACTAGTTTTGCATGTGTATGGTGGTCTGAACATTGTAGATTATATCCTATTCCAACTACTTGGGCTGCTTTGAAAACTGCTATGCGTACTCGTTGGGTTCCACCATATTATCAACGTGAATTGCTTCAAAAATTACAGCGTTTAAGACAAGGGAAAAATTCTGTAGAAGAATATTATCAGGAATTACAAACTGGCATGATTAGATGTGGTATTGTTGAGGAGAATGAAGCTATGCTTGCACGATTTCTGGGTGGATTAAATAGAGAGATTCAGACCATTCTAGACTATAAGGAGTATACTAATATCACTCGTTTATTCCATCTTGCTTGTAAAGCTGAACGTGAAGTGCAGGATCGACAAGCATTGGGGCGAACTAACTTTTCTGCAGGCCGACCTTCATCATGGACACCACGTGCATCTTCTACTTCAACTGCACCAGCACCTCCATCTGGTGCCACCTCCAGTCGTGATACAAGAAAACAGGCACAACCACCATTATCTGCCAAGAGCGCACCTACTGGGCCTGCACAGAGTTCTTCTTCTTCCATGGCATCAACAGGGCACACAAGTGATATTATTTGTCGTCGTTGTAAGGGAGGAGGTCATTATGCGAGAGAATGCAAATCTCCGCATGTGATGATTGCTACCGTGGATGGTGGATATGAGTCCGCTAGTGACTATGATGAGGAGACTTTGGCTCTTATTACACGTGAAGAACATGGTGGAGATGATTCTGATCATGAGACGCAATACATGGCTCCTGAAGACGCTGACAGGTATGAATGTTTAGTTGCTCAACGTGTTTTGAGTGTGCAGGTCACACAAGCTGAGCAAAATCGGAGGCACAATTTGTTCCATACCAAGGGAGTTGTGAAAGAACGTTCTGTGCGCGTCATCATAGACGGAGGGAGCTGCAACAACTTGGCTAGCATGGAGATGGTGGAGAAGCTTTCTCTCACAACAAGACCACATCCACATCCTTACTACATCCAATGGTTCAACAACAGCGGCAAGGTTAAGGTAACACGTACTGTTCGTGTGCATTTTAGTATCTCTACATATGCTGATTATGTTGATTGTGATGTGGTACCTATGCAAGCATGTTCCTTATTACTTGGTAGACCATGGCAATTTGATAAAAATTCTGTACACCATGGTAGAAACAATCACTATACTCTTGTTCATAAGGATAAAAATATTACTTTGCTTCCTATGACTCCTGATTCCATTTTGAAAGATGATATTAATAGAGCTAATAAAGCAAAACAGGAGACGAGTAAGAGTGAAAATCAGATTGTGGCAAAAGAATTTGAGCAACAAATGAAGCCTAATAATAAACCATCTAGTGTTGCTTCTGAAATTAAATTGAAAAGTGCATGTTTATTTGCCACCAAATCTGATATTGATGAGCTAGATTTCAGCAAATCTGTTTGCTATGCTTTTGTGTGCAAAGGGGCATTATTTTCATTCGAGGACGTGCCTTCCTCTTTGCCTCCTGCTGTCACTAACATTTTGCAGGAGTTCGCTGACGTCTTTCCACAAGACGTGCCACCGGGATTACCGCCTATTCGAGGGATTGAGCCTTAGATTGACATAATTCCCGGTGCTTCACTGCCAAACCGTGCACCATACCGTACCAATCCAGAGGAGACGAAGAAGATTATGCGTCAAGTACAAGAGCTTCTCGACAAAGGTTATATACGCGAATCCCTTAGTCCTTGTGCTGTTCCTATTATTCTAGTGCCGAAAAAGGATGGTACATCACGTATGTGTGTTGATTGTAGAGGCATTAATAATATTACTATTCGTTATCGTCATCCTATTCCTAGGCTAGATGATATGCTTGATGAATTGAGTGGCTCTACAATATTCTCCAAAGTTGATTTGCTTAGTGGATACCATCAAATTCGTACGAAATTGGGAGATGAATGGAAAACAGCATTCAAAACTAAGTTTGGATTATATGAGTGGTTAGTCATGCCTTTTGGGTTAACTAATGCACCTAGTACTTTCATGAGATTAATGAACGAAGTTTTACGTGCTTTCATTGGACGATTTGTGGTAGTTTACTTTGATGACATATTGATTTATAGCAGATCTTTGGAAGAACATTTGGAACATTTACGTGCTGTTTTTATTGCTCTACGTGATGCACGTTTGTTTGGTAACCTTGGGAAGTGCACCTTTTGCACCGACCGAGTATCTTTTCTTGGCTATGTTGTTACTCCACAGGGAATTGAAGTTGATAAAGCCAACATTGAAGCTATTGAGAGTTGGCCGCAGCCCAAAACGGTCACACAAGTGAGGAGTTTTCTTGGCCTCGCTGGATTCTATAGGCGTTTTGTGAGAGATTTCAGCACCATTGCTGCACCTCTCAATGAGCTTACAAAGAAAGATGTGCCTTTTCTTTGGGGTACCGCATAGGAAGAAGCCTTCACGGTATTGAAAGATAATGATGAGGACATCAATACAATTGTTACACCCACAGCCCCTGCTGCTATACATACTGGACCAATTACTAGAGCTCGTGCACGCCAACTAAATTACCAGGTACTTTCGTTTCTTGGTAATGATTCTAATGTTCATGAGAATATGATGCTGCCTAAATTGGATACATTTGTTTTGCTTACAAATGAAGGGCCTAGCTTGGAGAAGGATGAACATTGGAGCAAGAACAAGCATGGAGATGATGGCATGCGCAAGGGGAACAAGAACGGAGTTACAAGTGATGATTTCAGGACTTTGAAGCCACCATAATGGGTGCATGAAGCCTTGGACGAAATATACAAGATGCCACTTCATAAATTTCGTCCCGAGGCTATTTTAGGTGCTGCGTCACCTTATTATTGGGCCAGGCCCATGTAATTTCGAAATACATAAGTATAGGCTATTTTTAGAGTCCGTATGTGTGGGGAAACAAGATATAGGGTTGATTTCGGACCCCTCCACCAAGGGCCACGAAATTCCCCCCTCTTCCTCCATATATACAGCCCTTAGGGCATCGTTTAGACTTTGGGATTTGTTTAGTTAAAAGTTTGCCTCCTGCTGTCACTAACATTTTGCAGGAGTTCGCTGACGTTTTTCCACAAGACGTGCCACCGGGATTACCGCCTATTCGAGGGATTGAGCATCAGATTGACTTAATTCCCGGTGCTTCACTGCCAAACCGTGCACCATACCGTACCAATCCAGAGGAGACGAAGGAGATTATGCGTCAAGTACAAGAGCTTCTCGACAAAGGTTATATACGCGAATCCCTTAGTCCTTGTGCTGTTCCTATTATTCTAGTGCCGAAAAAGGATGGTACATCACGTATGTGTGTTGATTGTAGAGGCATTAATAATATTACTATTCGTTATCGTCATCCTATTCCTAGGCTAGATGATATGCTTGATGAATTGAGTGGCTCTACAATATTCTCCAAAGTTGATTTGCATAGTGGCTACCATCAAATTCGTATGAAATTGGGAGATGAATGGAAAACAGCATTTAAAACTAAGTTTGGATTATATGAGTGGTTAGTCATGCCTTTTGGGTTAACTAATGCACCTAGTACTTTCATGAGATTAATGAACGAAGTTTTACGTGCTTTCATTGTACGATTTGTGGTAGTTTACTTTGATGACATATTGATTTATAGCAGATCTTTGGAAGAACATTTGGAACATTTACGTGCTGTTTTTATTGCTCTACGTGATGCACGTTTGTTTGGTAACCTTGGGAAGTGCACCTTTTGCACCGACCGAGTATCTTTTCTTGGCTATGTTGTTACTCCACAGGGAATTGAAGTTGATAAAGCCAAGATTGAAGCTATTGAGAGTTGGCCGCAGCCCAAAACGGTCACACAAGTTAGGAGTTTTCTTGGCCTCGCTGGATTCTATAGGCGTTTTGTGAGAGATTTCAGCACCATTGCTGCACCTCTCAATGAGCTTACAAAGAAAGATGTGCCTTTTCTTTGGGGTACCGCACAGGAAGAAGCCTTCACGGTATTGAAAGATAAGTTGACACATGCTCCTTTACTCCAACTTCCTGATTTTAATAAGACTTTTGAGCTTGAATGTGATGCTAGTGGAATTGGATTAGGAGGTGTGTTAATACAAGATGGCAAACCTGTTGCATACTTTTCTGAAAAATTGAGTGGGCCTAGTCTGAATTATTCTACTTATGATAAAGAATTATATGCTCTTGTTCGGACTTTAGAAACATGGCAACATTATTTATGGCCCAAAGAATTTGTTATACATTCTGATCATGAATCTTTGAAACATATTAAAAGTCAAGCTAAACTGAATCGTAGACATGCTAAATGGGTTGAATTCATTGAGACTTTTCCTTATGTCATTAAACACAAGAAGGGAAAAGAAAATGTTATTGCTGATGCATTGTCTCGCCGCTATACTATGCTTTCACAACTTGACTTCAAAATATTTGGTTTGGAGACCATCAAAGATCAATATGTGCATGATGCTGATTTTAAAGATGTAATGCAGAATTGTAAAGAAGGAAGAATGTGGAACAAGTTCGTCGTTAACGATGGATTTGTGTTTCGTGCTAACAAGCTATGCATTCCAGCTAGCTCCGTTCGTCTTTTGTTGTTGCAAGAGGCGCATGAAGGAGGATTAATGGGACACTTTGGCGTGAAGAAGACGGAGGACGTACTTGCTACACATTTCTTTTGGCCAAAGATGAGACGGGATGTTGAGCGTTTTATTGCTCGATGCACTACATGTCAAAAAGCTAAGTCACGACTCAATCCTCATGGTTTATATATGCCTTTGCCTGTACCTAGTGTTCCTTGGGAGGATATATCTATGGACTTTGTGTTAGGTTTACCTCGAACAAAGAAGGGGAGGGATAGCATATTTGTTGTCGTGGATAGATTCTCAAAAATGGCACACTTTATACCATGTCATAAAAGCGATGATGCTGTTAATGTTGCTGATTTGTTCTTTCGTGAAATTATTTGCTTGCATGGTGTGCCAAATACTATTGTTTCAGATCGTGATACTAAATTTCTTAGCCACTTTTGGAGATGTTTATGGGCTAAGTTGGGGACTAAACTGCTTTTTAGTACTACTTGTCACCCCCAAACTGATGGACAAACTGAAGTAGTCAATAGAACGTTGTCTACTATGCTTAGGGCTGTTTTGAAGAATAATAAGAAAATGTGGGAGGAATCCTTGCCTCATATTGAATTTGCTTATAATCGTTCATTGCATTCTACTACTAAGATGTGCCCTTTTGAAGTTGTGTATGGTTTCCTACCTCGTGCACCTATTGATTTGTTGCCTCTTCCATCTTCGGAGAAGGTTAATTTTGATGCTAAACAACATGCTGAATTGATTTTAAAAATGCATGAGTTAACTAAGGAAAACATTGAGCGTATGAATGCTAAATATAAACTTGCTAGAGATAAGGGTAGAAAACATGTTGTGTTTGCACCTGGAGATCTTGTTTGGTTACATTTGCGTAAGGATAGATTTCCGGATTTGCGCAAATCAAAGTTAATGCCACGTGCTGATGGTCCCTTTAAGGTGTTAGAGAAAATAAATGATAATGCATATAAACTTGAGCTGCCTGCAGATTTTGGGGTTAGTCCCACTTTTAACATTGCAGATTTGAAGCCTTATTTGGGTGAGGAAGATGAGCTTCCGTCGAGGACGACTTCATTTCAAGAAGGGGAGGATGATGAGGACATCAATACCATAGTTACACCCACAGCCCCTACTGCTACATATACGGGACCAATTACTAGAGCTCGCGCACGCCAATTAAATTATCAGGTACTTTCGTTTCTTGGTAATGATTCTAATGTTCATGAGAATATGATGCTGCCTAAATTGGATACATTTGTTTTGCTTACAAATGAAGGGCCTAGCTTGGAGAAGGATGAACATTGGAGCAAGAACAAGCATGGAGATGATGCCATGCGCAAGGGGAACAAGAACGGAGTTACAAGTGATGATTTCAGGACTTTGAAGCCACCATAATGGGTGCATGAAGCCTTGGACGAAATATACAAGATGCCACTTCATAAATTTCGTCCCGAGGCTATTATAGGTGCTGCGTCACCTTTTTATTGGGCCAGGCCCATGTAATTTCGAAATACATAAGTATAGGCTATTTTTAGAGTCCGTATGTGTGGGGAAACAAGAGATAGGGTTGATTTCGGACCCCTCCACCAAGGGCCACGAAATTCCCCTCTTTTCCTCCATATATACAGCCCTTAGGGCACCGTTTAGATTTTGGGTTTTGTTTAGATCAAAGTTCGCCATAGCTGCAACTTCGCGTACTTCGTTTGTGTTCAACGACCAGACAAAGGCGTCACAGAACCCCACCTTGATCAATAAAGCTTTCATCTTATATTCGCAATATCCAGATTGCAATCTCAGTTTCTTGCTTGTTCTTCGTTTGCTTGCAGGAAACAGACCCTCGTGGTCAGGTTGATCGTGCTCCGGTGTGGTCAATAACCTCTCGGAGTTGGTTTAGCGATTGCTAAGGCGCGACGTCCTCGCACGTTCGTAGTCGGATCGTCAAAGTCGACTGCCACCAAAGCAATATCCATCATCTCATTGAAAGACGGGACACCTTTGCCTCTATCACACGAACATACATACCAGTAATGCAACGAGGAATATACCTAAATCTTGCCTGAATATCATGGTTCAAACCACCAAAAAATCTATTCATTGTATCATCCTCAGATTCTTCTATGTCACAATGATGCATATAAGATTTGAACTCTTGGTAGTAAGCATGAACAGTGTTATTGCCTTGTTTAAATTGTTCAAATTTGCGAAGCAATTCACGACGATAGTAAAGAGGAAAAAAGTTGTTGTCTCATTACAGCTTTCAAAACTTTCCAAGTTGTGGGTTGGTTATCAATGTTTTTCTTACGATGCACACTCCACCAAACAGAAGCAAAGCCAGTAATGCTCTAGTGGCAGCTCGTAGTCGCTCAAGTTCAGAAAAGTCATGGTTACTAAAAACTTGTTCTACTTCAAACTCCCAAGCTAGATAAATAGCAGGATTAAATCTACCCTCAAATGACGGTAAAGAGATAACCTGACCATGTGCCTGTGTGTGTTGTCCCAACTCTCGTGATGGTGAAGATGTGTCCGTCGTCCAAGAACATCTATCTCCGGAACCTGTCATGATTAGTAGAAACAAGAAACAAAATTCGAGAATAGTGTTCCTATGAACTACTAGGATGTGTGATGTAGGGCAGAACCCTAAGTGGTCGATCTTTCATGTTTGGAGGGATCCTACGGGGAATCACGAAGAACACGCGGAAGAACTAGAGGGAAAACACAGGAAGAACAAGAGAAACACTCAACCGACAAGTAATCAATCACACGAGTGCTAGATCACCGACAACATAGAGTAACATATGATCCACAATCAACAAAGGTAAGGATACAAAGGACAGTTCTTCTCCATACGGAGGCCTTGATGGTCTTCCCTAGAAAGGGGTCTTGAATCCGCTTGGGGGATCTTCTCCGAAGAGGTCCTGAGCTCCGAGGAGAAGTATCCAAGTGGATGAGCAAGGCTCTCACACAAAATATGAGCTAAACCTATGCTAAACCTAATACGAAGCTAGGAGATGAGTATATATAGTGATAAGCCACGAAGGGGTAAGTGCACTGCGCGCAGGCAGGACGGTAGAACCGGTCAGGGGGCCGGTAGTACTGCTGAGAGCTCATGAGGGGCGGTAGTTCCAATCGAGGAAGGCGGTACTACCGCTAGGGTCAGGCGCTGGCTTCTGGATGTGGGCGTCGAAGGAGCCAGCGGTTGTACCGGAGGTTGGGCGGTTGTTTCGGTCTTCGGGCAGAAACCGGTAGAACCGGTGCTGTACCGGCCTTGCACCGCTTGCTCAAAGAATAGCGGCCGGTAGTTGGGCGGTGGCTGGCCGGTTGTTCCGCCCGGGTAGTGGTTGGGCGGTTGTACCGGTCCTCCCAGGCTGGGTGGAATGCCTCCTTGATCTTGATGTCCATCTTGCACCACTCCTTCTCCTTGGCTGCTTTCATGGTACCTGAGCACACAAAGTGTCTCCGTTTGAGGTAGTAGCCATGTCTCAAATGGGTCAAAGGGAAATTCAACAAGGAGAGAGTTAACCTCGGATTGGATGGCACGTGCTCGGGCTCTTGTCATGGGTCCTCTTGGAGCAAGTGTGGTCGAAGTAGCGTCCATGGGGATGATGGAAGGATGCTCCGCATCATCTCCCCTCCCTTGGGAAAGATCCGACCTCGGATCAAAATCTGCATCACCATGGAAAGGCGATAGGTCTTTGACGTTGAAGATGTCGCTCACGGTGTACTTGTCTCGTGGGAGGTCGATCTTGTAGGCGTTGTCGTTGTAGAGTGCTAGCACCTTGAAGGGTCCGTCGGCTCGAGGGAGAAGCTTAGACTTGCGTTCGTTGGGGAAGCGGTCCTTGCGAAGGTGTAGCCACACGAGATCACCAACGTTGAATACCATGGGTTGCTTGTTGATGTTGAGCTTGGTCGCTAGTCGTTGTACTTGGCGCTCTATGGTGTGTCTTGTATCCTCATGCATCTTCTTGATGTAGCTTGCCCGTGCACTTGCATCCATGTTGGTGCGCTCTTGTAGAGGAAGAGGTAGAATGTCCAATGGTGACAACGGGTTGAAGCCGTAGACGACCTCGAAAGGGGACTTGCCGGTAGTCGAATGTCTTGCACGGTTGTAGGCGTACTCGGTGATGGGTAGACACGCCTCCCACTCCTTGACGTTCTTCTTGATCAACACGCGAAGTAGAGTGGATAGTGTCCGGTTCGTCACCTCTGTTTGGCCGTCGGTTTGAGGATGGTATGCGGATGATAACAAGAGCTTGATTCCGAGCTTGGCGCATAGCGTCTTCCAAAAGTAACTCAAGAACTTGACGTCACGGTCGGAGATGATCGTCTTTGGCAATCCATGAAGTCGCAAGATGTCCCTACAAGAGATTTGCAATATGTGAAGCATCGTCTATCTTGTTGCAAGGAATGAAATGTGCCATCTTAGAAAATCTGTCCACAACAACAAAGACGGAATCCTTGCCATTTTGAGTTCTAGGCAAACCAAGTATAAAATCCATGCTAATGTCTTCCCAAGGTTGATAAGGAATAGGAAGTGGCATGTAAAGACCATGGGATTGAGCTTTTGACTTAGCTTTGCGACATGTAGAGCAACGGTTGGTGAAGCGTGAGACATCACGAAACATCTTGGGCCAAAAGTAGTTCTTGGAGAGCGTGGCGAAAGTCTTGTCGCGTCCGAAGTGTCCCATGAGCCCGCCTCCATGAGCCTCTTGCAAAAGGAGCAAACGAAGAGAAGACTCGGGAATGCAAAGTTTGTTAGCTCTCATAAGATAATCATCCTTTATGTAGTATCGTTCCCAAGACGTGTGTGTCAAACACTTAGCGTAAGGAGTAGCAAAAGAAGGATCATTGATGCGGAGCATCCTTCGATCATCCCCATGGACCTTCCGTCGCCTCACCAAGCTCCAAAAGGACCTATGACTCGAGCACGTGCAAGAGCTCTCGAAACCGAGGTGACATCTCTCCTCTCTCAATTCCCTTTCGATTCACATGAGACATGGTTACTACCTCAAACGGAAACGCTATGCATACTCAGGTACCAAGGACTTCACCATGAAGAAGCTAGGGAGCATTGGATTAGCTCATATTTGTGAGAGAGCCTTTGCTCATCCACTTGGATACTTCTCCTCGGAGTTCAGGACCTCTTCGGAGAAGATCCCCCAAGCGGATTCAAGGCCCCTTTCGAGGGAAGACCATCAAGGCCTCCGTTAGGAGATGAACTGTCCTTTGTATCCTTACCTTTGTTGATTGTGGATCAGATGCATCTCTTTGTGTTCGGTGATCTAGCACTCGTGTGATCTATTCTTTGTCGGTTTCGTGATTCTCTCTCGTCCTCCCCGTGATTTCCCCATTGTGCTTCCGCGTGTTCTTCGTGTTTCTCCCGTGGGATCCCTCCAAACGTGAAAGATCGACCAACTAGGGTTTTGCCCTACATCATCTTGGTATCATGATGATGAGGACATGACTACCTTGGATATGACCAAAAATATTGCATATATGCATATTTGTCAGGTGATTTCTAGTGCAAACTATTCAATAATCTATTTATGTTATCCAGAACAAAAATACTTCACACACTTTTGTGTTTTGTCTAATTGCAGGTGTATGGGACATTTGTACAATCCACATATGAAGATAAGGAAGAAAGAGATGTTTATTTGCTGTCCAAAAAGTTCTCTCACGTCACTTTTGGCCCAAGAGAAGATAGAGTCCAAGTCTCTCACGTTCTGGATTCAGATTCGGACTGCACAGACATACCTGACTCAAAATGCACACAAGTTTTTCATACGGACACCGAATTGGGTGATTCATTTTTTGTTGGAAACTAGATTTCGTGCACTTTCCAACCCAATTGGAATCACCTTCAAATTCGTCCGGAGCGTTGAGTTGTGGACGAAACAATCTGATGCTGCAGCAGAATCCGAGTCAAACTACAAGTCCAAAGGTGTTACATCACCTCCACTTGGGCCCATTGGCCTTGTACGACCTAGATTTAGTTTTAGGCTGCCTTGGGATGTCCTCCCACCTCCTTGGCCGCCACCCCTTGCTCCTATATAAGTAGATCCATCTAGTAGCTTTTCCTAGGGACTTGTTTAGTTAAAAGTTAGCCATTGCAACTTCGTGTGCTTCGTTTGTGTCCAACGACCAGACCAAGACCACTTTTCGGATCCCCACCATTATCAATACTTCATACATATTCGCGATATTCAGATTGCTTTTATCATATTCTTGCTTGTTCTTCGATTGCTTGCAGGAATAGACCTTCGTGGTCAGGTTGATCGTGCTCCGGCGTGGTCAATAACCTCTCGGAGTTGGTTTAGCGATTGCTAAGGCACAACGTCGTTGCACGTTTGTAGTCGGATCGTCAAAGTCGTCTCCACCAAATTGATAGTTATCATCTCATCGAAAGATCGGGACACCCCGCCTCTATCACATGAGCCACGTTGATCACGTTTTGGAGCCCCTACCCCGTGTTTTCTAGCTTGATTTTGTTGTTTTCGTCCTAAATCCGAAAATCCCCACCAAAAATAACCCCAAAATTTTTTGTGATTTGTTAATTTTGATGATGTTTTGTTGATTTTGATCCGTGGATTCGGTGTGTAACTCGTGGATCTTGCTTTTCCCCACTTTCTTCCCCTCGAAATCCATCCAAAATCCGCAGAATCGACGAATTTCTCGCCGTTTTCGAGTTCTTCCCGAGCAGTTCCCGACCGCGTTTGACCTGCCCGGATCATCCGGACCCTGGCCCGGATCATCCGGACGAGCCCGGATCATCCGGCTCCTGGCCCGGATCATCCGGCTTCCTCTGCCGAAACTGCATTTTTGCAATCCTCCACCACCACCACCTACGTCCACCTACTTCCCCACCCCAACCACCACCACTTCCACCTGCCAAACCCCAGCAACACAACCTCCGTTCTACCATTCGACTTTGGGTTCGAGAATTTGAGTGAGATTTCCGTGTCCTTTTGTGTTTCGGCTATTTAGACGCGGTGCAACATGATGAGGACATCAATACAATTGTTACACCCACAGCCCCTGCTGCTATACATACTGGACCAATTACTAGAGCTCGTGCACGCCAACTAAATTACCAGGTACTTTCGTTTCTTGGTAATGATTCTAATGTTCATGAGAATATGATACTGCCTAAATTGGATACATTTGTTTTGCTTACAAATGAAGGGCCTAGCTTGGAGAAGGATGAACATTGGAGCAAGAACAAGCATGGAGATGATGGCATGCGCAAGGGAAACAAGAACGGAGTTACAAGTGATGATTTCAGGACTTTGAAGCCACCATAATGGGTGCATGAAGCCTTGGACGAAATATACAAGATGCCACTTCATAAATTTCGTCCCGAGGCTATTTTAGGTGCTGCGTCACCTTTTTATTGGGCCAGGCCCATGTAATTTCGAAATACATAAGTATAGGCTATTTTTAGAGTCCGTATGTGTGGGGAAACAAGAGATAGGGTTGATTTCGGACCCCTCCACCAAGGGCCACGAAATTCCCCCCTCTTCCTCCATATATACAGCCCTTAGGGCATCGTTTAGACTTTGGGATTTGTTTAGTACAAAGTTAGCCATTGCAACTTCGTGTACTTTGTTTGTGTCCAACGACCAGACCAAGACCGTTTACGGATCCCCACCTTTATCAATACTTCATCTATATTCGCAATATTCAGATTGCTTTATCATATTCTTGCTTGTTCTTCGATTGCTTGCAGGAATAGACCTTCGTGGTCAGGTTGATTGTGCTCTGGCGTGGTCAATAACCTCTCGGAGTTGGTTTAGCGATTGCTAAGGCGCAACGTCGTGCACGTTTGTAGTCGAATCGTCAAAGTCGTCTCCACCAAATCGATAGTTATCATCTCATCGAAAGATCGGGACACCCCCGCCTCTATCAAGTGGTATCAGATTTCCAGGTTGCTCGGTGAGATTTTACAGTTTTTCGTAGTTTAGATCGAGTCTGTTCTTCATACCTACAGTCCACGAAAAAGCCACAAAAAAAATTAGGGTTAGTTCATCATATCCGAACCAATCTGAGCCTTTGCATAATCTTTTTAGGGTTTTGCTTTGTTGAATTTGCGGTTGCATCGTCGGTCTCGTTGCTGGTCTTGGAGTCTAGTCTTTTAGAGTTTTGAGTTCTGGTCATAAGTTGTCACGCCGCCGCCGCACCATCATCATCGCCCCTGCCATCAACCACCACCGCTCCGAATTCGTATCCATATACCACCACCAATCCGTGCCCATATACCACCACCGATCCATATCCATATACTACCACCGCTACCACCACCGCTGCCATATACCACCACCATATATCCACCACCAATCCGAGTTCCTTGCTTATTAGGTTTGTTTTCGGGATCCATCTAGATTCCGATTCGTGTTTCCTTGCCGGAGTAGGTTTCGGAAAAAAAAAAGAGTCGGGTAGCCACGCTCCGTTTAGGCCCAAAATTTTTCGAAAACGCATTTTTCGAAAAAATTTCTGGCTATCCTATTTTTAGGTGTTTCTGAGTGTTTTGAGACAGGTGCCATTATAGGAAGTTTTTTTTGACCCGTTTCCAGTTTTTGGGTCCGGGCTGTCGAAAAAAAAAATTGGTCGAAAAATTTCGTGCCCATCCTGTCAGTTTGAGCTAGGAAGAGTTTTGAGATACTCGCCATTATAGTGATTTTTCGCAAAAAAAAAGCAGCGCAAAAAAAAAGAGCGAAAAAAAAATTCAGAGTGTGCTTTTCCCTTGTTTACGTGCCGCGCCGTGATTTTGTTGGTGTTCTAGGCTCGCGTCTCTAGCACAGTCTAGCCTAGGACCAGCACAGTACCGTCGTTGAGCGTTTATTCAACTTTGCATCTCTGAATTGATTATTGCTGACCCTTTTTGCTACCATAGTATAAGCCCTCCCAGCTCCACATACATCTACGTCGTGCGTTTGACTCTCCCTGGTAATCGCTCTATCCAAGCTTTGAGAGTTGTGACTACAACGGTTGCCGATCACCGCCTGTTGCTGGGTAAGAACTGGTAAGAATTTGAGTTTTGCTTGACGGATTTGTGACACCCACCACCACCACTTGTTCGTAGTCTGTAGGATCATATTCTTGTGTGTTTCTATTGCTGCTAACCATGCCAGGATCACAAGCCGACGAGATTGACTGGGAGAATTTATCGAACAAGGAGCTTCATGATAAGTTTCAGCAAATGATGACTGAACAGGTGCAAGATGTGCTGAACAATTTTGAAGAGGCCATGGAGAAGATCACTGGCCTTGAGAAGACGTTCGAAACAAAGCTCGATAACAGATTTAATGAATTGCTCGCGCGTCTTCCACCACCACCACCCGCTGCACCTAACGCACCTCTCCAACAACAACAACAACGACTACCTCCACGTCGCGAAATATGTGCATGATGTTGGTGCTGCTGTTGATACTTCTGGGGCTCCTGCTACTGCTGTTGCTGGTACCCAGGAGGATGATGAGTATGCGGGCGATTATGAGGATGAGGTTGATCAAAATCAGATCTACGAGCAGCCACCAGCACCACCACCAGCAGGTCGACCTCAGGTATATATTCGTAATGGTAGGCCTGCACCACCACCTCAGGTACGAGATGATGTCCATATTCCTAAATTGAAATTGAATATTCCACCATTTGAGGGTAGATATGTTCCTGATATATATCTTACTTGGGAGTTAGAAACTGAACAACGATTTACATGTTTACAATATCCTGAGGAGAGACGAGTTGCTGCTGCTGTTTGTGCTTTCACTAGTTTTGCATGTGTATGGTGGTCTGAACATTGTAGATTATATCCTATTCCAACTACTTGGGCTGCTTTGAAAACTGATATGCGTACGCGTTGGGTTCCACCATATTATCAACGTGAATTGCTTCAAAAATTGCAGCGTTTAAGACAAGGAAAAAATTCTGTAGAAGAATATTATCAGGAATTACAAACTGGCATGATTAGATGTGGTATTGTTGAGGAGAATGAAGCTATGCTTGCACGTTTTCTGGGTGGATTAAATAGAGAGATTCAGACCATTCTAGACTATAAGGAGTATACTAATATCACTCGTTTATTCCATCTTGCTTGTAAAGCTGAACGTGAAGTGCAGGATCGACAAGCATTGGGGCGAACTAACTTTTCTGCAGGCCGACCTTCATCATGGACACCACGTGCATCTTCTACTTCGACTGCACCAGCACCTCCATCAGGTGCCACCTCCAGCTGATAGAGGCAAAGGTGTCCCGTCTTTCGATGAGATGGTGGATTTCGCTTTGGTGGAAGTCGACTTTGACGATCCGACTACGAACGTGCGAGGACGTCGCGCCTTAGCAATCGCTAAACCAACTCCGAGAGGTTATTGACCACGCCGGAGCACGATCAACCTGACCATGAGGGTCTGTTTCCTGCAAGCAAACGAAGAACAAGCAAGAAACTAAGATTGCAATCTGGATATTGCGAATATAAGATGAAAGCTTTATTGATCAAGGTGGGGTTCTGTGACGCCTTTGTCTGGTCGTTGAACACAAACGAAGTACGCGAAGTTGCAGCTATGGCGAACTTTTAATCTAAACAAAACCCAAAGTCTAAACGATGCCCTAAGGGCTGTATATATGGAGGAAGAGGGGGGAATTTCGTGGCCCTTGGTGGAGGGGTCCGAAATCAACCCTATCTCTTGTTTCCCCACACATACGGACTCTAAAAATAGCCTATACTGATGTATTTCGAAATTACATGGGCCTGACCCAATAATAAGGTGACGCAGCACCTAAAATAGCCTCGGGACGAAATTTATGAAGTGGCATCTTGTACATTTCGTCCAAGGCTTCATGCACCCATTATGGTGGCTTCAAAGTCCTGAAATCATCACTTGTAACTCCGTTCTTGTTTCCCTTGCGCATGCCATCATCTCCATGCTTGTTCTTGCTCCAATGTTCATCCTTCTCCAAGCTAGGCCCTTCATTTGTAAGCAAAACAAATGTATCCAATTTAGGCAGCATCATATTCTCATGAACATTAGAATCATTACCAAGAAACGAAAGTACCTGGTAATTTAGTTGGCGTGCACGAGCTCTAGTAATTGGTCCAGTATGTATAGCAGCAGGGGCTGTGGGTGTAACAATTGTATTGATGTCCTCATCATCCTCCCCTTCTTGAAATGAAGTCGTCCTCGACGGAAGTTCATCTACCTCACCCAAATAAGGCTTCAAATCTGCAATGTTAAAAGTGGGACTAACCCCAAAATCTGCAGGCAGCTCAAGTTTATATGCATTATCATTTATTTTCTCTAACACCTTAAAGGGACCATCAGCACGTGGCATTAACTTTGATTTGCGCAAATCAGGAAATCTATCCTTACGCAAATGTAACCAAACAAGATCTCCAGGTGCAAACACAACATGTTTTCTACCCTTATCTCCAGCAAGTTTATATTTGGTTCCCTTATGTCATTAAACACAAGAAGGGAAAAGAAAATGTTATTGCTGATGCATTGTCTCGTCGCTATACTATGCTTTCACAACTTGACTTCAAAATATTTGGTTTGGAGACCATCAAAGATCAATATGTGCATGATGCTGATTTTAAAGATGTAATGCAGAATTGTAAAGAAGGAAGAATGTGGAACAAGTTTGTCGTTAACGATGGATTTGTGTTTCGTGCTAACAAGCTATGCATTCCAGCTAGCTCCGTTCGTCTTTTGTTGTTGCAGGAGGCGCATGGAGGAGGATTAATGGGACACTTTGGCGTGAAGAAGACGGAGGACGTACTTGCTACACATTTCTTTTGGCCAAAGATGAGACGGGATGTTGAGCGTTTTATTGCTCGATGCACTACATGTCACAAAGCTAAGTCACGACTCAATCCTCATGGTTTATATATGCCTTTGCCTGTACCTAGTGTTCCTTGGGAGGATATATCTATGGACTTTGTTTTAGGTTTACCTCGAACAAAGAAGGGGAGGGATAGCATATTTGTTGTCGTGGATAGATTCTCGAAAATGGCACACTTTATACCATGTCATAAAAGTGATGATGCTGTTAATGTTGCTGATTTGTTCTTTCGTGAAATTATTCGCTTGCATGGTGTGCCAAATACTATTGTTTCAGATCGTGATACTAAATTTCTTAGCCACTTTTGGAGATGTTTATGGGCTAAGTTGGGGACTAAACTGCTTTTTAGTACTACTTGTCACCCCCAAACTGATGGACAAACTGAAGTAGTCAATAGAATGTTGTCTACTATGCTTAGGGCTGTTTTGAATAATAATAAGAAAATGTGGGAGGAATGCTTGCCTCATATTGAATTTGCTTATAATCGTTCATTGCATTCTACTACTAAGATGTGCCCTTTTGAAGTTGTGTATGGTTTCCTACCTCGTGCACCTATTGATTTGTTGCCTCTTCCATCTTCCGAGAAGGTTAATTTTGATGCTAAACAACGTGCTGAATTGATTTTAAAAATGCATGAGTTAACTAAGGAAAACATTGAGCGCATGAATGCTAAATATAAACTTGCTAGAGATAAGGGTAGAAAACATGTTGTGTTTGCACCTGGAGATCTTGTTTGGTTACATTTGCGTAAGGATAGATTTCCTGATTTGCGCAAATCAAAGCTAATGCCACGTGCTGATGGTCCCTTTAAGGTGTTAGAGAAAATAAATGATAATGCATATAAACTTGAGCTGCCTGCAGATTTTGGGGTTAGTCCCACTTTTAACATTGCAGATTTGAAGCCTTATTTGGGTGAGGAAGATGAACTTCCGTCGAGGACGACTTCATTTCAAGAAGGGGAGGATGATGAGGACATCAATACAATTGTTACACCCACAGCCCCTGCTGCTATACATACTGGACCAATTACTAGAGCTCGTGCACGCCAACTAAATTACCAGGTACTTTCGTTTCTTGGTAATGATTCTAATGTTCATGAGAATATGATGCTGCCTAAATTGGATACATTTGTTTTGCTTACAAATGAAGGGCCTAGCTTGGAGAAGGATGAACATTGGAGCAAGTACAAGCATGGAGATGATGGCATGCGCAAGGGGAACAAGAACGGAGTTACAAGTGATGATTTCAGGACTTTGAAGCCACCATAATGGGTGCATGAAGCCTTGGACGAAATATACAAGATGCCACTACATAAATTTCGTCCCGAGGCTATTTTAGGTGCTGCGTCACCTTATTATTGGGCCAGGCCCATGTAATTTCGAAATACATAAGTATAGGCTATTTTTAGAGTCCGTATGTGTGGGGAAACAAGAGATAGGGTTGATTTCGGACCCCTCCACCAAGGGCCACGAAATTCCCCCCTCTTCCTCCATATATACAGCCCTTAGGGCATCGTTTAGACTTTGGGTTTTGTTTAGATTAAAAGTTTGCCATAGCTGCAACTTCGCGTACTTCGTTTGTGTTCAACGACCAGACAAAGGCGTCACAGAACCCCACCTTGATCAATAAAGCTTTCATCTTATATTCGCAATATCCAGATTGCAATCTTAGTTTCTTGCTTGTTCTTCGTTTGCTCGCAGGAAACAGACCCTCGTGGTCAGTTGATCATGCTCCGGCGTGGTCAATAACCTCTCAGAGTTGGTTTAGCGATTGCTAAGGCGCGACGTCCTCGCACGTTCGTAGTCAGATCGTCAAAGTCGACTTCCACCAAAGCGAAATCCACCATCTCATCGAAAGACGGGACACCTTTGCCTCTATCACAAGTACGTCCTCCGTCTTCTTCACGCCAAAGTGTCCCATTAATCCTCCTCCATGCGCCTCCTGCAACAACAAAAGACGAACGGAGCTAGCTGGAATGCATAGCTTGTTAGCACGAAACACAAATCCATCGTTAACGACAAACTTGTTCCACATTCTTCCTTCTTTACAATTCTGCACTACATCTTTAAAATCAGCATCATGCACATATTGATCTTTGATGGTCTCCAAACCAAATATTTTGAAGTCAAGTTGTGAAAGCATAGTATAGCGACGAGACAATGCATCAGCAATAACATTTTCTTTTCCCTTCTTGTGTTTAATGACATAAGGGAAAGTCTCAATGAATTCAACCCATTTAGCATGTCTACGATTCAGTTTAGCTTGATTTTTAATATGTTTCAAAGATTCATGATCAGAATGTATAACAAATTCTTTGGGCCATAAATAATGTTGCCATGTTTCTAAAGTCCGAACAAGAGCATATAATTCTTTATCATAAGTAGAATAATTCAGACTAGGCCCACTCAATTTTTCAGAAAAGTATGCAACAGGTTTGCCATCTTGTAATAACACACCTCCTAATCCAATTCCACTAGCATCACATTCAAGCTCAAAAGTCTTATTAAAATCAGGAAGTTGGAGTAAAGGAGCATGTGTCAACTTATCTTTCAATACCGTGAAGGCTTCTTCCTGTGCGGTACCCCAAAGAAAAGGCACATCTTTCTTTGTAAGCTCATTGAGAGGTGCAGCAATGGTGCTGAAATCTCTCACAAAACGCCTATAGAATCCAGCGAGGCCAAGAAAACTCCTCACTTGTGTGACCGTTTTGGGTGCGGCCAACTCTCAATAGCTTCAATCTTGGCTTTATCAACTTCAATTCCCTGTGGAGTAACAACATAGCCAAGAAAAGATACTCGGTCGGTGCAAAAGGTGCACTTCCCAAGGTTACCAAACAAACGTGCATCACGTAGAGCAATAAAAACAGCACGTAAATGTTCCAAATGTTCTTCCAAAGATCTGCTATAAATCAATATGCCATCAAAGTAAACTACCACAAATCTTCCAATGAAAGCACGTAAAACTTCGTTCATTAATCTCATGAAAGTACTAGGTGCATTAGTTAACCCAAAAGGCATGACTAACCACTCATATAATCCAAACTTAGTTTTGAATGCTGTTTTCCATTCATCTCCTAATTTCATACGAATTTGATGGTATCCACTACGTAAATCAACTTTGGAGAATATTATAGAGCCACTCAATTCATCAAGCATATCATCTAGCCTAGGAATAGGATGACGATAACGAATAGTAATATTATTAATGCCTCTACAATCAACACACATACGTGATGTACCATCCTTTTTCGGCACTAGAATAATAGGAACAGCACAAGGACTAAGGGATTCGCGTATATAACCTTTGTCGAGAAGCTCTTGTACTTGACGCATAATCTCCTTCGTCTCCTCTGGATTGGTACGGTATGGTGCACGGTTTGGCAGTGAAGCACCGGGAATTAAGTCAATCTGATGCTCAATCCCTCGAATAGGCGGTTATCCCGGTGGCACGTCTTGTGGAAAAACGTCAGCGAACTCCTGCAAAATGTTAGTGACAGCAGGAGGCAAGGAGGAAGGCACGTCCTCGAATGAAAATAATGCCTCTTTGCACACAAAAGCATAGCAAACAGATTTGCTGAAATCTAGCTCAGCAATATCAGATTTGGTGGCAAATAAACATGCACTTTTCAATTTAATTTCAGAAGCAACACTAGATGGTTTATTATTAGGCTTCATTTGTTGCTCAAATTCTTTTGCCACAATCTGATTTTCACTCTTATTCTTCTCCTGTTGTGCTTTATTAGCTCGATTAATATCATCTTTCAAAATGGAATCAGGAGTCATAGGAAGCAAAGTAATATTTTTATCCTTATGAACAAGAGTATAGTGATTGTTTCTACCATGGTGTACAGAATTTTTATCAAATTGCCATGGTCTACCAAGTAATAAGGAACATGCTTGCATAGGTACCACATCACAATCAACATAATCAGCATATGTAGAGATACTAAAATGCACACGAACAGTACGTGTTACCTTAACCTTGCCGCTGTTGTTGAACCATTGGATGTAGTAAGGATGTGGATGTGGTCTTGTGGTGAGAGAAAGCTTCTCCACCATCTCCATGCTAGCCAAGTTGTTGCAGCTCCCTCCGTTTATTATGACGCGCACAGAACGTTCCTTCACAACTCCCTTGGTATGGAACAAATTGTGCCTCTGATTTTGCTCACCTTGTGTGACCTGCACACTCAAAACACGTTGAGCAACTAAACATTCATACCTGTCAGCGTCTTTAGGAGCCATGTATTGCGTCTCATGATCAGAATCATCTCCACCATGTTCTTCACGTGTAATAAGAGCCAAAGTCTCCTCATCATAGTCGCTAGCAGACTCATATCCACCATCCGCGGTAGCAATCATCACACGCGGAGATTTGCATTCCCTCGCATAATGACCTCCTCCCTTACAACGACGACAAATAATATCACTTGTGTGCCCTGTTGATGCCATGGAAGAAGAAGAACGTTGTGCAGGCCCCGCAGGTGCGCTCTTGGCAGATAATGGTGGTTGTGCCTGTTTTCTTGTATCACGGCTGGAGGTGGCACCGGATGGAGGTGCTGGTGCAGTTGAAGTAGAAGATGCACGTGGTGTCCATGATGAAGGTCGGCCTGCAGAAAAGTTAGTTCGCCCCAATGCTTGTCGATCCTGCACTTCACGTTCAGCTTTACAAGCAAGATGGAATAAACGAGTGATATTAGTATACTCCTTATAGTCTAGAATGGTCTGAATCTCTCTATTTAATCCACCCAGAAAACGTGCAAGCATAGCTTCATTCTCCTCAACAATGCCACATCTAATCATGCCAGTTTGTAATTCCTGATAATATTCTTCTACAGAATTTTTCCCTTGTCTTAAACGCTGCAATTTTTTAAGCAATTCACGTTGATAATATGGTGGAACCCAACGCGTACGCATAGCAGTTTTCAAAGCAGCCCAAGTAGTTGGAATAGGATATAATCTACAATGTTCAGACCACCATACACATGCAAAACTAGTGAAAGCATAAACAGCAGCAGCAACTCGTCTCTCCTCAGGATATTGTAAACATGTAAATCGTTGTTCAGTTTCTAACTCCCAAGTAAGATATATATTGATAGAGGCGAGGGTGTCCCGATCTTTCGATGAGATGATAACTATCGATTTGGTGGAGACGACTTTGACGGTCCGACTACAAACGTGCACGACGTTGCGCCTTAGCAATCGCTAAACCAATCTCCTGAGGTTACTGACGATGCCGGAAGCACGGTCAGCCTGACCACGAAGGTCTATTCCTGCAAGCAATCGAAGAACGAGCAAGAATATGATAAAGCAATCTGAATATCGCAAATATATATGAAGTATTGATAATGGTGGGGATCCGGAAGCGGTCTTGGTCTGGTCGTTGGACACAAACAAAGTACACGAAGTTGCAATGGCTAACTTTTAACTAAACAAATTCCAAAGTCTAAACGATGCCCTAAGGGCTGTATATATGGAGGAAGAGGGGGGAATTTCGTGGCCCTTGGTGGAGGGGTCCGAAATCAACCCTATCTCTTGTTTCCCCACACATACGGACTCTAAAAATAGCCTATACTTATGTATTTCGAAATTACATGGGCCTGGCCCAATAATAAGGTGACGCAGCACCTAAAATAGCCTCGGGACGAAATTTATGAAGTGGCATCTTGTATATTTCGTCCAAGGCTTCATGCACCCATTATGGTGGCTTCAAAGTCCTGAAATCATCACTTGTAACTCCGTTCTTGTTCCCCTTGCGCATGCCATCATCTCCATGCTTGTTCTTGCTCCAATGTTCATCCTTCTCCAAGCTAGGCCCTTCATTTGTAAGCAAAACAAATGTATCCAATTTAGGCAGCATCATATTCTCATGAACATTAGAATCATTACCAAGAAACGAAAGTACCTGGTAATTTAGTTGGCGTGCACGAGCTCTAGTAATTGGTCCAGTATGTATAGCAGCAGGGGCTGTGGGTGTAACAATTGTATTAATGTCCTCATCACCAGCCGTGATACAAGAAAACAGGCACAACCACCATTATCTGCCAAGAGCGCACCTGCGGGGCCTGCACAGCGTTCTTCTTCTTCCATGGCATCAACAGGGCACACAAGTGATATTATTTGTCGTCGTTGTAAGGGAGGAGGTCATTATGCGAGAGAATGCAAATCTCCGCGTGTGATGATTGCTACCGCGGATGGTGGATATGAGTCTGCTAGTGACTATGATGAGGAGACTTTGGCTCTTATTACACGTGAAGAACATGGTGGAGATGATTCTGATCATGAGACGCAATACATGGCTCCTGAAGACGCTGACAGGTATGAATGTTTAGTTGCTCAACGTGTTTTGAGTGTGCAGGTCACACAAGCTGAGCAAAATCAGAGGCACAATTTGTTCCATACCAAGGGAGTTGTGAAGGAACGTTCTGTGCGCGTCATCATAGACGGAGGGAGCTGCAACAACTTGGCTAGCATGGAGATGGTGGAGAAGCTTTCTCTCATCACAAGACCACATCCACATCCTTACTACATCCAATGGTTCAACAACAGCGGCAAGGTTAAGGTAACACGTACTGTTCGTGTGCATTTTAGTATCTCTACATATGCTGATTATGTTGATTGTGATGTGGTACCTATGCAAGCATGTTCCTTATTACTTGGTAGACCATGGCAATTTGATAAAAATTATGTACACCATGGTAGAAACAATCACTATACTCTTGTTCATAAGGGTAAAAATATTACTTTGCTTCCTATGACTCCTGATTCCATTTTGAAAGATGATATTAATAGAGCTAATAAAGCAAAACAGGAGACGAATAAGAGTGAAAATCAGATTGTGGCAAAAGAATTTGAGCAACAAATGAAGCCTAATAATAAACCATCTAGTGTTGCTTCTGAAATTAAATTGAAAAGTGCATGTTTATTTGCCACCAAATCTGATATTGATGAGCTAGATTTCAGCAAATCTGTTTGCTATGCTTTTGTGTGCAAAGAGGCATTATTTTCATTCGAGGACGTGCCTTCCTCTTTGCCTCCTGCTGTCACTAACATTTTGCAGGAGTTCGCTGACGTCTTTCCACAAGACGTGCCACCGGGATTACCGCCTATTCGAGGGATTGAGCATCAGATTGACTTAATTCCCGGTGCTTCACTGCCAAACCGTGCACCATACCGTACCAATCCAGAGGAGACGAAGGAGATTATGCGTCAAGTACAAGAGCTTCTCGACAAAGGTTATATACGCGAATCCCTTAGTGATAGAGGCAAAGGTGTCCCGTCTTTCGATGAGATGGTGGATTTCGCTTTGGTGGAAGTCGACTTTGACGATCCGACTACGAACGTGCGAGGACGTCGCGCCTTAGCAATCGCTAAACCAACTCTGAGAGGTTATTGACCACGCCGGAGCACGATCAACCTGACCACGAGGGTCTGTTTCCTGCGAGCAAACGAAGAACAAGCAAGAAACTAAGATTGCAATCTGGATATTGCGAATATAAGATGAAAGCTTTATTGATCAAGGTGGGGTTCTGTGACGCCTTTGTCTGGTCGTTGAACACAAACGAAGTACGCGAAGTTGCAGCTATGGCGAACTTTTAATCTAAACAAAACCCAAAGTCTAAACGATGCCCTAAGGGCTGTATATATGGAGGAAGAGGGGGGAATTTCGTGGCCCTTGGTGGAGGGGTCCGAAATCAACCCTATCTCTTGTTTCCCCACACATACGAACTCTAAAAATAGCCTATACTTATGTATTTCGAAATTACATGGGCCTGGCCCAATAATAAGGTGACACAGCACCTAAAATAGCCTCGGGACGAAATTTATGAAGTGGCATCTTGTATATTTCGTCCAAGGCTTCATGCACCCATTATGGTGGCTTCAAAGTCCTGAAATCATCACTTGTAACTCCGTTCTTGTTCCCCTTGCGCATGCCATCATCTCCATGCTTGTTCTTGCTCCAATGTTCATCCTTCTCCAAGCTAGGCCCTTCATTTGTAAGCAAAACAAATGTATCCAATTTAGGCAGCATCATATTCTCATGAACATTAGAATCATTACCAAGAAACGAAAGTACCTGGTAATTTAGTTGGCGTGCAGGAGCTCTAGTAATTGGTCCAGTATGTATAGCAGCAGGGGCTGTGGGTGTAACAATTGTATTAATGTCCTCATCACTAGCCGTGATACAAGAAAACAGGCACAACCACCATTATCTGCCAAGAGCGCACCTGCGGGGCCTGCACAGCGTTCTTCTTCTTCCATGGCATCAACAGGGCACACAAGTGATATTATTTGTCGTCGTTGTAAGGGAGGAGGTCATTATGCGAGAGAATGCAAATCTCCGCGTGTGATGATTGCTACCGCGGATGGTGGATATGAGTCCGCTAGTGACTATGATGAGGAGACTTTGGCTCTTATTACACGTGAGGAACGTGGTGGAGATGATTCTGATAATGAGACGCAATACTTGGCTCCTGAAGACGCTGACAGGTATGAATGTTTAGTTGCTCAACGTGTTTTGAGTGTGCAGATCACACAAGCTGAGCAAAATCAGAGGCACAATTTGTTCCATACCAAGGGAGTTGTGAAGGAACGTTCTGTGCGCGTCATCATAGACGGAGGGAGCTGCAACAACTTGGCTAGCATGGAGATGGTCGAGAAGCTTTCTCTCACCACAAGACCACATCCACATCCTTACTACATCCAATGGTTCAACAACAGCGGCAAGGTTAAGGTAACACGTACTGTTCGTGTGCATTTTAGTATATCTACATATGCTGATTATGTTGATTGTGATGTGGTACCTATGCAAGCATGTTCCTTATTACTTGGTAAACCATGGCAATTTGATAAAAATTCTGTACACCATGGTAGAAACAATCACTATACTCTTGTTCATAAGGACAAAAATATTACTTTGCTTCCTATGACTCCTGATTCCATTTTGAAAGATGATATTAATAGAGCTAATAAAGCAAAACAGGAGACGAATAAGAGTGAAAATCAGATTGTGGCAAAAGAATTTGAGCAACAAATGAAGCCTAATAATAAACCATCTAGTGTTGCTTCTGAAATTAAATTGAAAAGTGCATGTTTATTTGCCACCAAATCTGATATTGATGAGCTAGATTTCAGCAAATCTGTTTGCTATGCTTTTGTGTGCAAAGAGGCATTATTTTCATTCGAGGACGTGCCTTCCTCTTTGCCTCCTACTGTCACTAACATTTTGCAGGAGTTCGCTGACGTCTTTCCACAAGACGTGCCACCGGGATTACCGCCTAT
>NW_021270770.1:0-1484 GCF_002162155.2 Triticum dicoccoides
GAGAGAGGTTTCCTAGTGTCAAAGTATTGAAGAAATCCATGCCTTCATCATTAGCCGGAAGTAACCAGGGCATGTTGGTATGAAGTTCTGCAAAGTTATTCTGGAATGGAGTCCCGGATAGAATAATCCGCTTTTTGGTACGAATTCAGCAAAGGCCTTCCAAATAGCGATATTCGGAAGGCTCTTGCTGAACTTTGTACCAAAAAGCGAATTATCCTATCTGGGACTCCGTTCCAGAACAACTTTGAAGAGCTTCGTACCATCATGCACATGTTACTTTCGCCTAATGATGAAGACATGGTTTTGTTGAATCCTTTGACACTAGGCAACCTCCCGACCCCTCGGCGATCATCTCGAACATGAGAGGAAGAAGAGGGTCGTCTAGGGGTCGAGGGTTCCAGGGTCGTCGAGGGTTCGAGGGGTCGAGGATCGCCGAGGGGTCGAGAGAGGTTTCCTAGTGTCAAAGTATTGAAGAAATCCATGCCTTCATCATTAGCCGGGAGTAACCAGGGCATGTTGGTACGAAGTTCTACAAAGTTATTCTGGAATGGAGTCCCGGATAGAATAATCCGCTTTTTGGTACGAATTCAGCAAAGGCCTTCCAAATAGCGATATTCGGAAGGCTCTTGCTGAACTTTGTACCAAAAAGCGAATTATCCTATCTGGGACTCCGTTCCAGAACAACTTTGAAGAGCTTCGTACCATCATGCACATGTTACTTTCGCCTAATGATGAAGACATGGTTTTGTTGAATCCTTTGACACTAGGCAACCTCCCGACCCCTCGGCGATCCTAGGTACCATCATGCACACTAGGTACCATCATGCACATGCACATGTTACTTTCGCCTAATGATGAAGATCGAATAGTATTTTGAAGACTTTTGTGAAACTCAAGAACAACTGGGGATGAGCGGATACTCGATAAGTGCAATAATTAACCGTAGGGGTATTCAGGTGATAAAGAATAGCAAGGCAGTAAGCTCAAAGGATTATTGAAACAACGACGAGTTTTTCAGGTTATCTTGTAATAACAAGACCAACTGGGGATGAATGTAAGAATAACAACTGCAAGTAGTTATCCATAAGGGTTTGCGGTGGAAGGGGAATTGCAAACGCGATGAACACAAGTTCTCGGGTTAACAGCGGAGAGTATCTTCAGGGTCTTCTGGTGCAGCAGACGATCATCAGTAACAAGGGACTCTCCGGGTGAAAGTGATAACGAGATCCTATTGTTAGATTTAGTAAACTTCATTTAATCTGAATAGAGGAGAGATCAGAGTCCCAGAGTAAAGGTCGAGGAGTAAAAGATCCTACTACCACCCAATGGCGACGTGTGCCCATAAGACACACAGCCATGTTAGTAAAAGTTTTGCAATGTCTAGACTCGACTTCGGCCAAGGAGTTGGAAGGGGGATTCCTACAAGCAGTTGGCTCTGATACCAACTTGTGACGCCCCCGATTCAATCGTACACTAATCATGCA
>NW_021270771.1:0-930 GCF_002162155.2 Triticum dicoccoides
GGATTTGTCACTCCGTGTAAACGGAGAGGTATCTCTGGGCCCACTCGGTAGGACATCATCATATGCGCAATGTGACCAAGGAGTTGATCACGGGATGATGTGTTACGGAACGAGTAAAGTGACTTGCCGGTAACGAGATTGAACAAGGTATTGGATACCGACGATCGAATCTCGGGCAAGTAAAATACCGCTAGACAAAGGGAATTGAATACGGGATCGATTGAGTCCTTGACATCGTGGTTCATCCGATGAGATCATCGTGGAACATGTGGGAGCCAACATGGGTATCCAGATCCCGCTGTTGGTTATTGACCGGAGAACGTCTCGGTCATGTCTACATGTCTCCCGAACCCGTAGGGTCTACACACTTAAGGTTCGATGACGCTAGGGTTATAAAGGAAGCTTGTATGTGGTTACCGAATGTTGTTCGGAGTCCCGGATGAGATCTCGGACGTCACGAGGAGTTCCGGAATGGTCCGGAGGTAAAGGTTTATATATAGGAAGTCCTGTTTCGGCCATCGGGACAAGTTTCGGGGTCATCGGTATTGTACCGGGACCACCGGAAGGGTCCCGGGGGCCCACCGGGTGGGGCCACCTGCCCCGGGGGGCCACATGGGCTGTAGGGGGTGCGCCTTGGCCTACATGGGCCAAGGGCACCAGCCCCAAGAGGCCCATGCGCAAGGAAACTTGGAGAGGGAAGAGTCCTAAAGGGGGAAGGCACCTCCGAGGTGCCTTGGGGAGGATGGACTCCTCCCCATCCTTAGCCGCACCCCTTCCTTGGAGGAGGGGGCAAGGCTGCGCCCTCCCCCTCTCCCTTGGCCCTATATATAGTGGGGAAAAGGAGGAGCAATCATACCTAAGGCCTTTGGTTGCCTCCCTCTCCCTCCCGTGACACATCTCCTCTCCCGTAGGTGCTCGGTGAAGCCCTGC
>NW_021270772.1:0-1678 GCF_002162155.2 Triticum dicoccoides
CCGGACAGAACATAAGTAAAAGAGGGCACCAACATGAGCATCTCACCTGAATTTTTTTGACTCTTATCCTCCTGTTGCTGATCTTTATAAGCATTTTTTGAAGAAGCAGTAGCTTGACGCTTGCATGTACTCTGTTAGCTATAGTTTCAGTCATATCAGGACCGTTCACAAGTGAAATTTTCAGACATTCCTGAAGGAGGTATGAGCGATTAAAGCATTGTTACAGTAGATCAAAGCCAGTAACAGTGCCAAATATGGTACACCCATCGAATCTAATTGGAAATCAGGGATTCGGTAGGCACTTACGCTCGGATCAGTTGCATTAGGAACTCCATCACCGCCGCCATAGTCGCAATCGCCTTCGTCTCTCACCGCCCAAATCGAAATGAGTGCTCCTCGCACGGGGTGACAAACCTCCAAGCATTAAACTCGAACAAGGGCCCACGGGATGGAAAGTGCAAAAGCTGTTCTACGGCCCTGTTAGCACGGAGCGGACTTGAGCCACGGATCAGGAACAGTTAACCGTCTACCGTAACGCCTCCGCTATGTTGCCCCTGTTATCTGACGCTACCCTGGCCCACGTACCCATACATACATTGGCTTTTCGCAGGCTTTCTTGTTCGCCCGTATAGCAGCTCAGTTAAATAGGGCACAGATCACAACACCTGAAATAGCGGCCCAGATAAAGAGAGCAAATGAGCTCGGGATTAGATTATCCACGTCCGAGATATATAGTTAATAATGATTGAAATTACCTGTTGACTATCCCAAACAAGATGTTATAGTCAGTTTTTTCTTTGAGTACTGAGTCCATATTTCAACAGTTTCGGCGTCAACTTTAATGATACACAAGACCAAGTGAAATCTGCATGCACACACGTTTGCATGTCTTAATTAAGCGGGCATATGTAAGCAAAAACATGTAGCTAGCTAGTAGGCAAAAACAGAAAATTTGTAGTACAAGACAGTGTGACTCACTAGAAGTTGTAAGGAAGTAGTATATCTTCATTGTATTTGAGGCGCTTCAAGAACTCTAGCATGCTGTCCTCTACGGCCTTTTGATGACGTGGATTTATTTTCCATGTGTATTCATTAACGGTGTTTGGGTCAATGAACCCAATGCCAAAGCGTCCAGCTTTTCTCATTTCATACATCTTCATCCTGCATATAATACCACAGAAAAGAATATAGTGAGGATAATTACAGGTAATGATTGATCAAAAGGATCACTACAGCTAGCTTGAGACTTAAATTACAGAAAGAAATCACTTACAGACAATAGCAACTGACGATAGATTTGTCGAGTGCGTCTTGATTGTATAACTGAAACAGTTCAGAATACTCAACGGACAGAGCCTTCTCATGGAAGTAATGATCCTCCTTGACATTCACCATGAGGGACAATCGATCTGAAATCTTAGTAATGTTCATGTACCATTGATGCAATTCATACATTCTCGTTGGAAGGTTCTTGACCTTGTCTGGCTCGACCAAAGGTTGGCCCCGGACATATTTCCGTTTTATTTCATCCTCTCTAAGCACAGGCATGGGCTCGATCTCGAGGAGTTGTCCAACAGTGATGTTGAGAACTTCAGCCTGCATTATATGGTCCTCCGTTATTACCACATTGCCCACCTCAGGAACGTAAACTGTTTGCCCACAATAATATTGGGCGCGC
>NW_021270772.1:6178-8904 GCF_002162155.2 Triticum dicoccoides
CAGCCCAAGCGGCGAGAAGCGACCCCCTTTAGTACCGGGTGGTGGCACAAACCGGTACTAAAGGCCCCCCCTTTAGTACCGGTTGGTGGCTCCAACCGGTACTAAAGGCCTCGCGCTGGCACCACAAAGTTTAGTCCCACCTCGCCGGGCGAAGGGCAGCCGCACTGGTTTATAAACTCAGCCGCTGCTACCACTTCGAACTCCTCTGTATAGCAGGCTTGTGGGCCTAAACTCTGCGCGCTGCCCTGTGAGTCTGCTGGGCCTTTAAGGCCTGTAATTACACACCTGTGGCCTATCAGGCCCACAGGGCAGCGCCCCAATTTTTTTATAGTTTTTTTCTTTTCTGCTTTATTTTCTTCTATTTATTTTTGCGTAGTTTTTTGTATAGTTTTTTCTTTTCTGTTATATTTATTTTCTTCTATTTATTTGTGAGTAGTTTTTCATCTAGTTTGCCAAAATTCAACATTTTCAGAGTTCATTTTGTAGTGATTTTCAATTTCACGGTCATTTTGTAAACGATTGAAAAATAGCAAATATAATTTTTTTTCTTTTCTGCTTTATTTTTTCTTCTAATTATTTCTGAGTAGTTTTTTCTTTTCTGCTATATTTATTTTATTCTATTTATTTTTGAGTAGTTTTTTTATATAGTTTTTTTCTTTTCAGCTATAGTTTTTCTTTCTTTTCTGCTATTTTTTCTTTTCTGCAAAACTTGATGGTCAAAGTCTGGAGTTATAACTTAAAAAAAAGAAATGTCGATGTGCAATTAGTTTTTGCCATAACAGAAGAAGTCCGGAGTTGTAATAAGTTATTAAAAATAAAAAAGAGGTGCAATGCTCGTTAATTTGCTTCAAGCCTTTCGGAATAGTGTAAACTGCACTGCGCATAGCTCCGTGCAGTCTACCGTATTCCTGAAGGCTTGAAGTTAAGCAACGTGAGTATTGATCCTCTTCTTCATTGTCTTTGCACTTAAGGCTTATAAACCGCTCCTAGTCCCTCTCACTTCACGAGGTGGGACTAAAAAATAGCTTACGTCTGGTTCATCCATGAACCGGTACTAAAGGTACTCGTGGGGCCCCAGCCTTACCTGACACAACCTCATTAGTACCGATTCGTGGTACGAACCGACACTAAATGGTGATGGTGGGGCCATAGCCTGACCGGAGGCTGACACAGCCTCTTTAGGTACAAAAAATTACAACCTTTCTGTTAGTGCCCGTAGTTTTCAAATTTGAATAGTTTAAATTTTGAATTATTTGAAATTAGTGTGAATTTGTTTGCACATAAAATTTCTTCGCGTTTCAAATGCCAAAACATATAACTACCCTAACTATTACAGAGATTCCCCTCTCGGTGCGAAACACAGAAGAAAGTGATGATAGCCAGTGAAGCCGATCACATCCCAGATCTTTGGGTGTGAAACTTTTTCTTCGCGTGTGTCCCTTTGCGCCGTAACCATGGAAAATCTTCATCATTTATAGGGATGCTCGGGTCAATATTCATTGTGAATGGAGCAATTTCATCAAACTTTTCATAATCTTCTGACTTGTCTGTCTTGTCATCCACTCCCACGATGTCTCTCTTCCCAGAAAGAACTATGTGCCGCTTTGGCTCATCGTACGATGCATTCGCTTCCTTATCTTTTCTTTTTCTTGGCTTGGTAGAAATGTCCTTCACATAGAAAACCTGTGCCACATCATTGGCTAGGACGAATGGTTCGTCTGCATACGCAAGATTGTTGAGATCCACTGTTGTCATTCCGTACTGCGGGTCTTCCATTACCCCGCCTCGTGTCATATTGACCCATTTGCACCGAAACAAAGGGACCTTTAAACCACGTCGATAGTCAAGTTCCCGTATGTCCTGTATATAACCATAATATGTTTCCTTTCCTGTCTTGGTTTCTGCATCAAAGCGGACACCACTGTTTTGGTTGGTGCTCTTCTTATCTTGGGCGATCGTGTAAAATGTATTACCATTTATCTCGTACCCTTTGAAAGTCATTATATTCGAAGATGGTAACTGGGACAGCAAGTACAGGTCATCTTCAATAGAGGTGTCATGCATGGTACGTGTCTGCAACCAGCTGGCGAAACTCCTGATTTGTTCACGTGTAATCCAGTCATCAGACCGCTCCGGGTGTTTGGAGCGTAGCAAATTCTTGTGTTCATCCATATACGGAGCCACCAAGGCGGAATTCTGTAGATTTGTGTAGTGTGCTTCAGTGAGAGAATGTCCGTCCATACATATTATTAGTTCCCCTCCTAGCGTGCCTTTTCCATCCAGTATGCCCTTATGTCGCGATTCAGGAACACCAATCGGCTTAAGGTCAGGAATAAAGTCAATACAAAACTCAATGACCTCCTCATTTTGATGGCCCTTGGAGATGCTTCCTTCTGGCCTAGCACGGTTATGAACATATTTCTTTAAGACTCCCATGAACCTCTCAAAGGGGAACATATTGTGTAGAAATACAGGACCCAAAACGTTAATCTCTTCGCATAGGTGAACTAGGACGTGCGTCATGATGTTGAAGAAGGATGGTGGGAACACCAACTCGAAACTGACAAGACATTGCACCAAATCATTTTATAACCTTGGTACGATTTCTGGATCGATTACCTTCTGAGAGATTGCATTGAGAAATGCACATAGCTTCACAATGGCTAATCGAACGTTTTCCGGTAGAAGCCCCCTCAATGCAACCGGAAGCAGTTGCGTCATAATCA
>NW_021270773.1:0-3617 GCF_002162155.2 Triticum dicoccoides
TCTCTCTCTCTCTCTCTCTCTCTCTCTCTCTCTCTCACTCATATGTAAGGTCTTCCTGCAGGCCTGACTCCTCTTGCAGCTACCACGGCCTCCCCGGCAGTCGGCATCCATCACCGGCAGACCGGCATCTGGTGCACGCACGTCAACGTACGTATGAACTAATCCTCTCCTTTTATTTGCAGCTAGCCTATACAATCTGTACAACTATCTTTTCCAGGACTTCTTATTTTTTATTAGGCACTGCAAATCAATGCATGCATATATGTACCAATAATTGGATTTCCTTTGGTTTCTGAATCGATGCAGGTCATACATTCCTGCACCAGATGGGGATGTACGCTGCGCTCCGCACTGCGCAGTGGGTGCTGGGCAAGGCGCTAGCCCCCGTTGCCGATGGCGTGCTAGGGGCTTGGGCAGCAACCAAGAACTTTGGTCCCAACGTCGAGGCCCTCAGCACTGAACTACTGCTCGTGAAGGCCGCGCTTGAGCAGGCTGCCCACAAGGAGCTCGGAGGCCCGGCAATGGAGATGCTGCTTCAGAAGTTGCAGGACTCGGCACACAATGCCGAAGACTTGCTGGATGAGCTGGACTACTTCCGCATCCACGACAGGCTCCATGGCACGTATGATGCTGCCGACGAGCACGGCAAGGGTTGCACCCGTAACCTTGCCCTCAATGCTCGCCACACTGCCAAAGCTGTTGGCAAACTGGTCAACTGTTGCGCTTGGCATCGTGCTAAGCGCCGGCAGAGTTCACACAACAATTCCTTGACGCCAAATGCCAATCAGGAGGTCAGCAGATTCATGCCCAAGCTCTGTAAACTCCTCCCTTGCTCATCCTTCCCACATCCGCATGTTGGTGATGACGATCGTGGCAATGAGCAAGAAACACCAAAGCTTGAGTTTAATAGGGTTGGTTTCTCTCAAAGGATGAAGGAAATTGTAGAGAAACTGCAGCATATGCGCAATGAGATTAACAAGATTTTGCAGGGTTGTGCCCCTAAAACTGTTCCAGACATTGCCCAGGGTCGTCCTATCACCAAAGGTCGAATTGATGAGCCAAAACTGTATGGGAGGGACAGTGTCATGAAGAGCATCATGGATGATATCACCAATGGTCAATACTGTGACAATGGTCTAACCGTGCTTCCGGTTGTTGGTCCGGGAGGAATGGGGAAGACAACTCTGATACAACACATATATCACAATGAACAAGTGCAGAATCATTTTCCAGTCACTATTTGGATATGTGTGTCAGTCAAGTTTGATCTGGAAAAAGTGCTAGGACAGATTAAAACATGTATCCCTGCAGTTAAAGATGAAAAAGAGGGCAGTACAACTGAAGATTTGATTGAGCAAAGATTGAAATCTAAAAGGTTCTTACTTGTATTGGATGATATATGGAAGATTAGTAATGGGGATGACTGGGGAAAATTATTGTCAACACTCAATAAATCAGAGGGAAAGGGTTCCATGATTCTGGTCACAACTCGGTTTGAAGCAATAGCACAGAAGGTTGAAACACATTGCCAATCAATAAAGCTGAATGGTTTAGAATCTGGAGAGTTTAGAAAGTTATTCCTTGCATTTGTCTTTGGTGATGAGCAATATCCAAGGGACAAACAATTTTTGCTTGAGACTGGAGATAAGATAATGGAAAAACTAAAGGGCTCCCCTCTTGCAGCAAAAACGGTTGGTAGATTACTGAGTAAAGACCATAGTTTGTGTCATTGGAAAAGGGTCCTGAAAAGTAAAGGATGGGAGAAGCAGACAGATGACAATGAAATTATGCCTGCCTTGAAGCTTAGCTATGACTTCCTTCCTTTCCATCTGCAACAGTGTTTTGCTTATTCTGGATTGTTTCCTGAAGATTACAATTTCAGAAGTGATGAGCTGATCAGTCTATGGATCGGACTAGATATTTTGATACCCAATGGCCAAAACCAAACATTTGAAGACATAGGTCTGAGCAATTTAAATGAGTTAGTCACGCATGGATTTTTCAGAGAAGAGGAAACCGAGTATGGTATGCATTATGTTATGCATGACCTACTGCATGATTTGGCATTGAAGATTGCATCACATGATTGTCTTAGTTTATGTCTCTCTGATGTTGGACCAGTGGAAGCTCAGCCATCCGTCCGTCACTTGTCTATAAGCACAGATGGCTTAGGTGAATATGATGCAGTGTCTGGTGAAAAATTGAAGAGTAAATTGGAAGAACTAAACACAAGATTTAAGGCTGGACGTTTGCAAACATTGATGTTATTTGGAAAAATGGATGAAGGTTTTGTCAAGATATTTGGTGATTTTTTGGGGGAAGCGAACACTCTTCGTGTTCTTCATTTGCCCAAAATGTTTTGTCCCATGGAGTTCATGTTACATAACTTTTCGGGACTTCTCCACCTACAATACCTATGTCTAGGGCATTTACCACTTAGCATCTCTAAATTTTATCATTTAAGGATTCTAGATCTTAAATGGTGGAATGACAGTCGTGATTTACCTGCTGACATGAGCAACCTTGCCAAACTGTGCCATTTTTATGTACCAAGTGATGGTCAGCTTCATTCTGATATTTATAATGTGGGTAAACTTAAACTCTTAGAAGAGTTAAAGGTATTTCAAGTCAATAGAAGAAGTGAAGGGTTTGAACCAAAGCAGCTAGAGCACTTGACCAAGCTAAGGGAGCTTGGCATCTACAACCTTGAGAAGATAGATACAGCAGAAGAAGCAGCTCAAGCAAAACTGATGGAGAAAAATTACTTGAGGAGGTTAACATTGGACTGGGATAGTAAGCGATCTACCGTTGAGCCTGGTGTGGAAGCAGCAATTCTTGAGAGCCTTCAGCCACATGCAGATCTTCAGGTGTTGTGCATTAGAGGGCATGGAGGTCCTTGTCCAACATGGTTGGGTGATGAGTTCGCTGTTGAAGGTCTACAATCTCTTCATCTTTATGGTGTTTCTTGGGAAGTTTTCCCTTCTTTAGGGAAGGCGTGGGATCTTCGTGAACTAAGGTTGAAGCATATGGCTAGACTGAAGGAGTTTATCATAGTGAAAAGCTTTTGCATGCTAACGAAGCTTATTCTCATTGGCCTTGGAAGTTTTGAAAAATGGACTTACACAGGTGGTGACTTGTTGCCACTGGATGCTCATATGTTCTCTCTTTTGCAAGTGCTGATTATTAAAGAGTGCCCAAAGCTGGTGGGGTTACCTTTCTCAAACCATATTGTTTCCCCAGATTGGTTCCCCAAGCTACAAGAGCTTGAGGTAAGCGTTTGCCCCGAATTCTTGCCAGTGATTCCCATCTCCTGGATTGAAAGGCTGTGTTCTGTTATGATGAAATATGTAAAGATGCTAAGGATGTTTACATACTCAAAATCATCCAATGGAGCAGAATTGGAGATTATTGGAGGGGCTGATTTGCATAGCATAGACCAAGTGTTAGTTTTTGATAAAGAAACTCGACTTGAGAAGCTGATGCTCTGTAGGTGCCCACCTCTGGAGTTGAAGCATCTTCTCATGCTAAAGTCGCTGAAGACACTGATTGTAAAAAATTCAAATGATCTGGTTGGACCACTAGGAGGAGGTCAGAGTGATGTGGAATGGCAGCTCCCC
>NW_021270774.1:0-2393 GCF_002162155.2 Triticum dicoccoides
TTTTTTGTAGTTTTCTTTTATAAACTAAACTAGTGCTAAAACAAGAAACTAAAAGACTCGATTGCAAGATCTAAAGATATACCTTCAAGCACTCACATCCTCGGCAACGGCGCCAGAAAAGAGCTTGATCTCTACTACACAACCTTCTTCTTGTAGACGTTGTTGGGCCTCCAAGTGTAGAGGTTTGTAGGACAGTAGCAAATTCCCCTCAAGTGGATGACCTAAGGTTTATCAATCCGTAGGAGGCATAGGATGAAGATGGTCTCTCTCAAGCAACCCTGCAACCAAATAACAAAGAGTCTCTTGTGTCCCCAACACACCCAATACAATGGTAAATTGTATAGGTGCACTAGTTCGGCGAAGAGATGGTGATACAAGTGCAATATGGATGGTAGATAAAGGTATTTGTAATCTGAAATTATAAAAACAGCAAGGTAACTAATCATAAAAGTGAGCGTAAACGGTATTACAATGCGTTGAAACAAGGCCTAGGGTTCATAATTTCACTAGTGCAAGTCCTCTCAACAATAATAACATAATTGGATCACATAACTATCCCTCAACATGCAACAAAGAGTCACTCCAAAGTCACTAATAGCAGAGAACAAACGAAGAGATTATGGTAGGGTACGAAACCACCTCAAAGTTATTCTTTCCAATCAATCCGTTGGGCTATTCCTATAAGTGTCACAAACAGCCCTAGAGTTCGTACTAGAATAACACCTCAAGACACAAATCAACCGAAACCCTAATGTCACCTAGATACTCCAATGTCACCTCAAGTATCCGTGGGTATGATTATACGATATGCATCACACAATCTCAGATTCATCTATTCAACCAACACATAGAACCTCAAAGAGTGCCCCAAAGTTTCTACCGGAGAATCACGATGAAAACGTGGGCCAACCCCTATGCATAGGTTCATGGGCGGAACCCGCAAGTTGATCACCAAAACATACATCAAGTGAATCATGTGATATCCCATTGTCACCATAGATACGCACGGCAAGACATACATCAAGTGTTCTCAAATCTTTAAGGACTCAATCCGATAAGATAACTTCAAAGGGGAAACTCAATCCATTACAAGAGAGTAGAGGGGGGAGAAAACATCATAGGATCCAAATATAATAGCAAAGCTTGCGATACATCAAGATCATATCACCTCAAGAACACGATAGAGAGAGATCAAACACATAGCTACTGGTACATACCCTCAGCCCCGAGGGAGAACTACTCCCTCCTCGTCATGGAGAGCACCAGGATGATGAAGATGGCCACCCGAGAAGGATTGCCCCCCTCCGGCAGGGTGCCGGAACGGGTCTAGATTGGCTTTCGGTGTCTACGGAGGCTTCTGGCGGCGGAACTCCTGATCTATTGTGCTCTCTGATGTTTTTAGGGTATATGGAGATATATAGGCGGAAGAAGTACGTCAGGGGAGCCACGAGGGGCCCACGAGGGTGGAGGGCGTGCCCAGGGGGTGGGCGCCCCCCCTCTGCCTCGTGGCCTCCTCATTGTTTCCCTTACGTGGACTCCAAGTCTCCCGGGTTGCTTTCCTTCCAAAAATAAGTTCTGTGAAGTTTCAGGTCAATTGGACTCTGTTTGATTTTCCTTTTCTGTGATACTCTAAAACAAGGAAAAAACAGAAACTTGCATTGGGCTCTAGGTTAATAGGTTAGTCCCAAAAATAATATAAAAGTGTATGATAAAGCCCATAAACATCCAAAGTTGATAATATAATAGCATGGAACAATAAAAAATTATAGATACGTTGGAGACATATCAGTGAAATAGTATCTCTATTGGCAAGTTTAATTTGGACATCAATATCTTCAATCTCAGCAGGTGTAATATCATGCATAACTTCTTTGTATAAGGAATAAGGTATTGCACTAACACTGCCACCCATATCACATAAGCCATGATAACAATGATCTCCTATTTTAACAGAAATAACAGGCATGCCTACTACAGGTCTAGGTTTATCTTTATCACGGGGTTTAGCAATTCTAGCAGTTTCATTAGAGAAATAAATAACATGCCCATCAATATTATCAGACAAGAGATCTTTAACAATAGCAATATTAGGTTCAACTTTAACTTGGTCAGGAGGTGTATATGTTTTAATATTGCTTTTACGAACCACGGTTGAAGCTTTAGCATGATCCTTTATCCTAACAGGGAAAGGTGGTTTCTCAACATAAGAAGTAGGGACAATAGGATCATTATAAGTAATAGTCTTTTCTTCAACTTTAATAGGTGCAGCTACTTTTACTTCTATGGGAGGATGATATTTAAACCACTTCTCCTTGGGGGGATCAACATAAGTAGCAAAAGATTCACAGAAAGAAGCTACTATCTCAGAGTCAAGTCCATATTTAGTGCTAAAT
>NW_021270775.1:0-2112 GCF_002162155.2 Triticum dicoccoides
GGGAGAGGGGGAGAACATTGTATTGAGATCAAAAAAGAGAGAAGAAGCCATCTAGCTACTAACTATGGACCCGTAGGTCTGAAGTAAACTACTCACACTTCATCGGAGGGGCTTGAATGATGATGTAGAAGCCCTCCGTGATTGATGCCCCCTCCGGCGGAGCTCCGGAACAGGCCCCAAGATGGGATATCGTGGATACAGAAAGTTGCGGCGGTGGAATTAGGTTTTTGGCTCCGTTTCTGATCGTTTGGGGGTATGTGGATATATATAGGAGGAAGAAGTACGTCGGTGGAGCAACAGGGGGCACACGAGGGTGGAGGGCGCGCCTGGGGGGGCAGGCGCGCCCCCCTACCTCGTGGCCTCCTGTTAATTGGCTTGACGTAGGGTCCAAGTCTCCTGAGTTGTATTCGGTGAGAAAATCATGTTCCCGAAGGTTTCATTCCGTTTGGACTCCGTTTGATATTCCTTTTCCTCGAAACTCTAAAACAGGCAAAAAAACAGCAATTTTGGGTTGGGCCTCCGGTTAATAGGTTAGTCCCAAAAATAATATAGAAGTGGATAATAAAGCCCAATAATGTCCAAAACAGTAGATAATATAGCATGGAGCAATCAAAAATTATAGATACGTTGGAGACGTATCAGGCTCGAGCTTGGGCTCGAGGCAGAGGGAAACCGTGAACTGTGGAGTTGCGACAATAGAGGTCGAAGGGAAGGTTGACGTCACGGGAACGAAGGCATGGTACAGGAGGTCGGGCCGAGGAAGGAGAGGCCGGCGTGGTCATGCGCGGCATCGGGGACGAGGTGCAAGAGAGGAGAGGGCCTATGAGCGGGAGGAGGTGGCTGAGGCGGAGGAGCTCGAGCATAGAGGCGGCGCTCACCAGAGGCGGGGAGGCAGCAGCGAGGCGGCGGCAGAGCAGGAGAGGGAGGCGCGCGGAGGAGGCGAGAGGAACCGGGTGGAGGCGACCCGATCCGGCGGCCGGGAGCTCCTATGGGGGTGCCATGGCGGGGAGGCGAAGGTGCTCGCATCGGGGAGGTTCGGCACTCGAACTGCATGCTCTCTCTCTCTGGCGGTGGCACGAGGAAGAGAGGGATTGGGACGAGGGAGAGATCGAGAGGAGTGGGTTTGGTGAGCGCTAGGGTTAGAGGAGAGGGACTGGGCTGGCTGCTGCTGGGCCTGAGTGGCCTGTGGCTACAGGAGGCCCACGAGGCTAGGCTGGGCTCTCCCTCTCTTTACCTCTCTTCTCATATCATAAAAATAAAGAGAAAGAAAAGGGAAGAAAAGAAAAGGTTAGATAAAGAGTTTGGGCAAGGGGATTATTTTCCCGGACTCACAAAAATGAGCTCGGTCCAGAAAAATAAAAGTGGCATGATTGAAAGATCTGAATTCAAATCCATTTGAATTTAATTCAAATGGTTTGAGTAAGATCAAGGTTTTGAAGAGTCCAGAAGTGTTGGGAATTTTGGTGGAGCTCGGGAAGGTGACGAAAGGATTTGTGGGAAAAGTTTGAGGTCGAGAATATTGAGATAGAAAAGGCATGGAATTAAATTGCACATGTGTTATGGGTAATCCCAAACTAATGGAATATTTTCAATAGCTCCATAAATATTAGGAGGATATGTTATATAGAGAAATCACCATGTGAGTTCCCTCAGTTTAAATAGATCAAAGATCTATGCATTTTATTTAGTGGAGTTGGAAAAATTAATGGCATGATGACATGATGCAATGCACATGATGCAAAGATGAATGCAACAAACAAATAAATAATAGAGCTGACACGCAAAACATAGAAGGCATCTGGAGCGCCGGTCTCGGGGCGTCACAACACTCCACCACTAGAAAGAGGATCTCGTCCTGAGATCTAGGATGACACCGGAGAGAAACAGAAGAGGAAGAGAAGAGGTAAACTAAGTTGCTTCTTTTACAAACGAGTGAAACCAAAGAACCTTGAGAGGTTAAACAGTTTTGAGAAGAGAATACAACGGAGATGAACGAGGTTGAAAACACTCCGTTAGAAAGGAGGAACAAGGAACATTGCGAGAACCTTGTAGGTCGAAGGACAAGATATATATTGAAACCACTCTGGTTAAAACAAGATAGAGAAGGAATAA
>NW_021270776.1:0-1910 GCF_002162155.2 Triticum dicoccoides
AGAAGTACCTGGCGCTCACCTGTGCTGGCCCAGCCTCCCCTGTGCAGCCCACCTGCGTGGCCCAGCCCACCTCCTTCCCCCCCCTTGTCCTCTTCTTCCTCTGCCAGTAGGCAGAGGCGAGGCGTGGCACGCGCCCGAAGAGCGCCGGCCACCTCCTGCTTCGCCGTGGCAGCCTCCCCGACCCCCTCGCGACGCCACGGAGACGGCCTCGACCCCCCTCGACCGTCTCTCTCTCTCTGGACCCCCTCCTCCTCCTCTGTTCTCCCTCCCTCTCGTCACCGAACGCACCTGGGAGCGCCGCTCGCCGTAGCCATGACCACGGCCACCCCCTCCCCTCTCCGGCGTGCTCCCGAGCTCCTGCACCTCGTCGCCAACCCCCTCACCGAGCCACGTGACCGGAAAGGCCCCGAGCAGCCGCCATCGTCATCATCTCCGAGCTTCGGCCCCGGTGCCGTCTCCGTCGAATTCGGCCACTCCGGCGCGCCCCCGAGCCCACTAACCCTCCCTACAGCTCCGCGGTGAGCCTTCATGCAGAACCCCTCTCTCTCCCCTCGCGTTTGCGAGCTCTAGGCCATAGCTCCGCCGCGGCCAAACTCTGGCCGCCGCTGACCTCGTCACCACCGTCACTGCAGCCGCTTGAGCTCGTTTCGGAGCGTGTCACCGCACTCAGGAAGCCACCAGGAGCCTAACGCATATCCTAACTCGCCCTCCCGTGCTCCACAACGCCGTTTTCGCCGAGGTCCGAACTCCGGCGCCGCCGCGAGCTCCGTTCCGACGAGCTCCGTCGGCCCCACGACCTCCCACTCGGTCCTCTGGATGCGCGGGAGCAAGGGCCATCCCCTGGTGCCCTCAGCGCGCCAAACTGACGCCTCTAGCGCAAGTCCGGCGTGCCCCGCCGTGTTCTATGGTCACCGGCGACTCATCGCCGGCGTATCTGACGTGGTGTCGTCATTAGAAGTAATGACCCCACTAACTAACCCCCAGAGCCACTGACAGCCGGGCCCCACGGCCTAACTAACCGGCTAACTAAAATAGATTAAGTTTAATCTAATTGCAGTGGCCCCACGCGTCGGTGTTGACCTCGCTGACGTGGCCTTTGACCGGCCCCACATGTCTGTGACTCCAGCCAGCACTGTGTCACTGACGTGTGGCCCCCACACGTCAGGTTTGACCCGAGCCAGCCCAGTTGACTGCTGACGTCACAGTGACGTGGTGCTGACGCCATAATTCATTTTCTGGAATTATTTTAATTCTAAATATTCAGGAAATTTTAGAAAATGCCCTAAACTTCAATAATTCATAGAAATTCAACCGTAACTCCAAATTAAATAAATTATATATGAAAAATTATCAGAAAAATTCAAGGAATCCATCTGTACCATTTTCATGCATGTTAGAACAACTTATAGCTGCTGTTTAGCACAAATCAATTACATGGCTTTTGAATAATCACATATGGAGTTTGAATTTGAATCTTGGATTCAAACCAACTTCATTTAATCTGGTTTTAGTTGCATTAGCCCAAAACACATTCATTTTTCCATGTCATGATCATGCATCATATTGTGCATTGCACTGATCGTGTTTTTCTGTATTTGCCGGTAATTGTCCCCTCTCGATAGACGTGTACCGATGATGTGATCGTTGACACTGATGAAGACTCAATGTTATCTTCAGAAGTGCCAGGCAAGCAAAACCCCCTTGTTCATTCCGATAAAATCCCACTCTCTCGCTCCTGCTCTCTTTTACTGCATTAGGACAACATCGATTCATCTGTTACTTGCTGCGGTAGCTGAACCCCTTTATCCTTTGCATGACCTGTCATTCCACAGTAAATAGATGAAACCCACTAGCATGAGTAGGAGTTGTTTGAGCCCTGTTGTGCCTACTCATTCATGTTTGTTTGTCAT
>NW_021270777.1:0-694 GCF_002162155.2 Triticum dicoccoides
ACTGCAGCTAAGCCTCCGAGTGGAAGTCTGGCTTATCAATCGGTAGGATTTTTGATAACTTAGGCGAGCACTGGGTTGCAGCTAAGCCCCCGAGTGAGAGGTTTGCTCTTCACTCGGTAGGATTTCGGTAACTTAGGCGAGTACTTGGACTGCAGCTAAGCCCCCGAGTGAGAGGTTTGCTCTTCACTCAGTAGGATTTTGGTAACTTAGGCGAGTACTTGGACTGCAGCTAAGCCTCCGAGTGGAAGTCTGGCTTATCACTCGGTAGGATTTTTGATAACTTAGGCGAAACGGATTCGCAGCTAAGCCTCCGAGTGGGAGTCTGGCTCACCACTCGGTAGGATTTTTTACAAACTTAGGCGAAACGGATTCGCGGCTAAGTCACCCACTGGGGGGAAATTTCATTGGACAAAGTAAAAAGTGACAAAAATTATGGAGGAACTATGACACTATTACTTTGAGGTCCATGAACTACAGAAGTACTTTATTGCAACTCATCCGAGTGATAAAACTTAAGTGTAAAATGGGCGGAGTAGTTCCGCGTTCCAAGCTCGGGGCTCGTCGATATTATGCTCGACGTTGTAGAGACGGTACGCCCCGTTGTGGAGAACTTTGGTGACGATGAAGGGTCCTTCCCAAGAAGGAGCAAGCTTGTGTTGTTTCTTCTGATCCACTCGGAGAACTAAATCTCCTT
>NW_021270778.1:0-1016 GCF_002162155.2 Triticum dicoccoides
TCAGTGCATCATGCGATGATCCAAAGCGCCACATTGTTCTTTCAGGGAAAAGAAACATCGTGGGAGTGGAGGACAAGACAGACATGTCAGAAGATTATAATATGTTTGCTGAAATTCCGCCCTTCAAAGTGAACACCGACCCAAGCATTAAGTTAAATGATGAGGATGCTCCATGGATACGGCACAATCGTAAGCAAGCAGGGACACAAGGGAAGAAATGATGTGTAATAATTTATTGTACCAAACTTTGTTGAATGGATCATGTGAATTATATTACCCGTGATGTGTTTGGTGTCCATTTTCGAATGATACATGAAATTTGGAGTGATGTAGTCCATGACGCTCCATGGATACCAAAGTTTGACGACCGGCCTCTGGTATATTATTTTGAATTGAATTAGTTTTATTTTTCTGAATTTTTTGATATATTATTTGTATTTTTAACATTTTGAATTGAATTAGTTTTACTTTTCTGAATTCTTTGATATATTATTTGTATTTTTAACATTTTGAATTGAATTAGTTTTATTTTTCTTAATTTTTTGATATATTATTTGTATTTTTAGAATTTTGAATTGAATTAGTTTTATTTTTCTGAATTTATTGATATATTATTTGTATTTTTAGAATTTTGAATTGAATTAGTTTTATTTTTCTGAATTTTTTGATATATTATTTGTATTTTTAGAATTTTGAATTGAATTAGTTTTATTTTTCTGAATTTTTTGATATATTATTTGTATTTTTAACATTTTGAAAAAGAAAAAGTATTTGGAAAATACTTTTAGTCGCGGTTGGCCTGACCAGCCGCGACTAAAGGTGGTTGCGCGCGGGAACGAAAAAGTCCTTTAGTCGCGGGTCGCCTCCCCAACCGCGACTAAAGGTTATCCTTTAGTCGCGGGTCGCCTCCCCAACCGCGACTAAAGGTTACCCTTTAGTCGCGGGTCGCCTCCCCGACCGCGACTAAAGGCCCTTTAGTCGCGGGTCGCCTCCCCAACCGCGACTAAAGGGGGGGG
>NW_021270779.1:0-894 GCF_002162155.2 Triticum dicoccoides
CCCCCCCTTAAACTTGTTTTCTGTTTAATTTGTATTGTTTTATTTCTTTTGTGCTTTATTTTAATTTTGAAGGAGTTTCACATATTCTACGGTACTACATACATGCATATGAATGTACAATTTCAAACAAATTTGAAATTAGAACCAAAAAGAATTCAAGAGGAATATACAATATATATTCAATATCATCGGATGACCATATACAATTTTGAACAAGTTTCCATACATAATTTAATGCATATAAAGTTCTATGTCCTCGTAATGGTGTTCTCCTTTAGGATGGAGGACTTCCCTCCTGAACCATCCAGCTAGTTCCTCTTGAAGTGGTCGGAAGCGAGCTTCTGGACTAAGCATCATCCGGAGGTTATTCCTCTGAGCATTGGTATCACTCGGAACCCGCTCAGAGGTGTATCTCCGGATCATCTCACATACATAGTATGCACATAGATTGGTCCCCGCTGGCTGAATATCCTCACCATTCTTAGCCTTTGACCTTTTGAATTCTAGCTCTTTTTTGAATTCACCGACCTTTGTATCTACGAACCGTCTCCAAACCCTACGAGGCAAAGAAAATTAAATGAACAAGAGAGTTATTAGTTACTTGATATTAGGAAATGAACGAAATAGGCCGATCGATATAGAGCGCAAATGAATGAAAATAATTACTTCTGCAGCATTCTTCTCATGTCGCCCCAAAGCTTTGGATCCTTATTCAGAGAGTCGTGGACGAGACATTCTGAGGTGTCAACTTTAATTACTAGCAGAATCCAGTGGAACCTGCGGACACGATACATGCACAGTACGTCATGCATAACTCATCGATTAGCCGGCCACATACCATGCATGGAGTAAACAAAAGAGAATGTGCTCAAGACAGAAACACTCACCCAAAAT
>NW_021270780.1:0-1261 GCF_002162155.2 Triticum dicoccoides
AGGCATTATTTTCATTCGAGGACGTGCCTTCCTCTTTGCCTCCTGCTGTCACTAACATTTTGCAGGAGTTCGCTGACGTCTTTCCACAAGACGTGCCACCGAGATTACCGCCTATTCGAGGGATTGAGCATCAGATTGACTTAATTCCCGGTGCTTCACTGCCAAACCGTGCACCATACCGTACCAATCCAGAGGAGACGAAGGAGATTATGCGTCAAGTACAAGAGCTTCTCGACAAAGGTTATATACGCGAATCCCTTAGTCCTTGTGTTGTTCCTATTATTCTAGTGCCGAAAAAAGATGGTACATCACGTATGTGTGTTGATTGTAGAGGCATTAATAATATTACTATTCGTTATCGTCATCCTATTCCTAGGCTAGATGATATGCTTGATGAATTGAGTGGCTCTACAATATTCTCCAAAGTTGATTTACGTAGTGGATACCATCAAATTCGTATGAAATTGGGAGATGAATAGAAAACAGCATTCAAAACTAAGTTTGGATTATATGAGTGGTTAGTCATGCCTTTTGGATTAACTAATGCACCTAGTACTTTCATGAGATTAATGAACGAAGTTTTACGTGCTTTCATTGGACGATTTGTGGTAGTTTACTTTGATGACATATTGATTTATAGCAGATCTTTGGAAGAACATTTGGAACATTTACGTGCTGTTTTTATTGCTCTACGTGATGCACGTTTGTTTGGTAACCTTGGGAAGTGCACCTTTTGCACCGACCGAGTATCTTTTCTTGGCTATGTTGTTACTCCACAGGGAATTGAAGTTGATAAAGCCAAGATTGAAGCTATTGAGAGTTGGCCGCAACCCAAAAAGGTCACACAAGTGAGGAGTTTTCTTGGCCTCGCTGGATTCTATAGGCGTTTTGTGAGAGATTTCAGCACCATTGCTGCACCTCTCAATGAGCTTACAAAGAAAGATGTGCCTTTTCTTTGGGGTACCGCACAGGAAGAAGCCTTCACGGTATTGAAAGATAAGTTGACACATGCTCCTTTACTCCAACTTCCTGATTTTAATAAGACTTTTGAGCTTGAATGTGATGCTAGTGGAATTGGATTAGGAGGTGTGTTATTACAAGATGGCAAACCTGTTGCATACTTTTCTGAAAAATTGAGTGGGCCTAGTCTGAATTATTCTACTTATGATAAAGAATTATATGCTCTTGTTCGGACTTTAGAAACATGGCAACATTATTTATGGCCCAAAGAATTTGTTATACATTCTGATCATGAATCTTT
>NW_021270781.1:0-1443 GCF_002162155.2 Triticum dicoccoides
TGCTGGTAAAACCCTGATGAATATGGAAATGCTCAAGTTCTTGAGAGCACGCACAAGCGCTACGTGTTACCATCGGCTCTAACTGGATTCCTCTCAGTTTCCTCGGCAATGCTATGACCTTTTCAAACAGTGAATTCACTCTCTATTGTTGGGTTCTTCCCCAGTTACCAGAATCATTCCCAGCATTTGCATTTTGTTCCCAGCTTGCACCGCCAATGTGCCATTCTACCATGGGTCTCTTCCATTTTCGGTGATAAGCAAATTCATCCATTGCGTTGTCTTCAACAAGGTAATCCACATCATCCAAGTCCGAGTATGCCATTCTGCCGACCCCCTCCAAACGATCGCTTGAGAATTGCCTTAGGCTGGTATAAAGGTTTTCAATGATCTCTGAATCAAAGGTAATTCTTTTTGCCACTTAAGGAAATAATCTACGAATCACCCTCCTCCAGGATGTTTCGTCGTGGTATCATGGCAACTCAACTCCTCGCTACGTGGACAATCGTTTACCACCTTCTTAAGTGTGGAATTGTTGTCCACCTAGTGAACCTTCGTCATCCGTTTCTTTCCACCCCTCTTGATGTGTATCTCGTGTCTCAACCCGAGAGATGGTTCTATGTCTCATTCCGTGAGTTAATCCTGAGTTGTTCGACCTCCGAGAAGAACGATTCTTTTAGGGTCTTTTCCTTTCCTCTCGTTGTCATGTTAGTTGGAGTTCTCAGAGCAAGACTTCGAGAATATGATGGTGAACAAATCAACGTTCATCTGAAGTGCACCCTGGATCATGAAGATTATACTAGTTGCGTTTCCCCTTCACCTTACCCTATGCTTGAATCTCGGGACGAGATTTTTGTTTAGTGGGGGTGAGTTGTCACAGCCCTAGATTATTGTTTGTAAATAGTTGCATCTTCATCCAGGCATCATATTTAAAATTTCTGAAACTTGAACTGAGGAATTTTGGAAGCCTCAAAAATTTAAATAAAAGAGGGGCAAAGAACCCTGGAAAATGCATTCAATGTTTTCAAAATGTCCTTAAATAATGTTGGTTATATTTTGGCAAGGGTTTTGCACCAAACCAAAAATAATGAACATTTTTGAGGAATATTTTGAGCACTGAATTTAAATCATTACTTTATTGGCATTTGGAACTATATTCATAACTTGTATAGAATATATTTCCAAATACCCTGAAACATTTTATGTGCTTTTGGAAAAGTCCATTAAGCAGCATAAATATTTTCAGAGGAGTTTTTGGCATTGTTTGAATTATTTTTAAATTCAAAACAGTGGCAAAACAGATTAAATAAAAGAAAACAGAACTGAAATAGAAATAAAAGAGAGAGAGAGAAGGAAGTTACCTGGCCTCACCCGTGCAGCCACTTACCTGGCCCAGCTCCATCTGGCCGGCCCAGCCCACCTCCTCCCCCTTGTCCTCTTCCTCCT
>NW_021270782.1:0-1064 GCF_002162155.2 Triticum dicoccoides
TACTTTAAAATGCGCAAGATAAGCGTGAGTGCTATGGATGGCGTTCTCGTAGGGAGACGGGAGCGGATCCATAGTGGTGTATTGATATGGTGAATATGTGGACTCGTGTGCGCCACCTCAAAAGAGTCGCTTGCAGTCGTAGTTTAGGATAGCCACCGAGTCAAAGCTGGCTTGCTGCAGTTAAACCCCACCATCCCTTTGTTGAAAATGATGCATATGTAGTTAGTTCTGATGTAAGTCTTGCTGGGTACATTTGTACTCACGTTTGCCTATTTTATGTTTTTGCAGAGAGACTTCAGTCTCACTAGTAGTTCCACGTGGACTTCGACGTTTAGCTTGTTACCTCAGCTACGATCTTGTGCCCTCGGCAGGATCTGATAGATAGTCAGGCTTCTCAGCCTTTTTCATTTATAGATGTCTGTACTCAGACATGATAGCTTCCGCTTGTGCTTTGACTTGTATGCTCTGATTGTTGTGTCATGAGACCCATGTTTGTAATATCTCGCTCCTCGGAGCCTATTGATTAAAATACTTGACTCGTAGAGTCATGTTGTGATGCCATGTTGTACTTGCACATATCGAGCATATTGTGTGTATGTTATTGAAATGCTTGGTATGTGTGGGATCTGACCATCTAGTTGTTTATCTTTAGTAGCCTCTCTTACGGGGAAATGTCTCCTAGTGTTTCCACCGAGCCATGGTGGCTTGCTACTGCTCCGGAACACTTAGGCTGGCCGGCATGTGTCCTTCTTCGTTCCTGTGTCTGTCCCTTCGGGGAAATGTCACGCGATGAATACCGGAGTCCTGTTAGCCCGCTACAGCCCGGTTCACCGGAGTCCTGCTAGCCCAGTGCTACAGCCTGGATTCACTCGCTGATGACCGACACGTTCGATGCTGGGTCATGGATGCCTGTCCCTGTAAGTTTGTGCCACTTTGGGTTTACGACTAGCCATGTCAGCCCAGGCTCCTTATCATATGGATGCTAGCGACACTGTCATATACGTGTGCCAAAAGGCGCAAACGGTCCCGGGTAAAGGTAAGGCGACACCCGTGGGAATACCGTG
>NW_021270783.1:0-2814 GCF_002162155.2 Triticum dicoccoides
TTATTCCTTCTCTATCTTGTTTTAACCAGAGTGGTTTCAATATATATCTTGTCCTTCGACCTACAAGGTTCTCGCAATGTTCCTTGTTCCTCCTTTCTAACGGAGTGTTTTCAACCTCGTTCATCTCCGTTGTATTCTCTTCTCAAAACTGTTTAACCTCTCAAGGTTCTTTGGTTTCACTCGTTTGTAAAAGAAGCAACTTAGTTTACCTCTTCTCTTCCTCTTCTGTTTCTCTCCGGTGTCATCCTAGATCTCAGGACGAGATCCTCTTTCTAGTGGTGGAGTGTTGTGACGCCCCGAGACCGGCGCTCCAGATGCCTTCTATGTTTTGCGTGTCAGCTCTATTATTTATTTGTTTGTTGCATTCATCTTTGCATCATGTGCATTGCATCATGTCATCATGCCATTAATTTTTCCAACTCCACTAAATAAAATGCATAGATCTTTGATCTATTTAAACTGAGGGAACTCACATGGTGATTTCTCTATATAACATATCCTCCTAATATTTATGGAGCTATTGAAAATATTCCATTAGTTTGGGATTACCCATAACACATGTGCAATTTAATTCCATGCCTTTTCTATCTCAATATTCTCGACCTCAAACTTTTCCCACAAATCCTTTCGTCACCTTCCCGAGCTCCACCAAAATTCCCAACACTTCTGGACTCTTCAAAACCTTGATCTTACTCAAACCATTTGAATTAAATTCAAATGGATTTGAATTCAGATCTTTCAATCATGCCACTTTTATTTTTCTGGACCGAGCTCATTTTTGTGAGTCCGGGAAAATAATCCCCTTGCCCAAACTCTTTATCTAACCTTTTCTTTTCTTCCCTTTTCTTTCTCTTTATTTTTATGATATGAGAAGAGAGGTAAAGAGAGGGAGAGCCCAGCCTAGCCTCGTGGGCCTCCTATAGCCACAGGCCACTCAGGCCCAGCAGCAGCCAGCCCAGTCCCTCTCCTCTAACCCTAGCGCTCACCAAACCCACTCCTCTCGATCTCTCCCTCGTCCCAATCCCTCTCTTCCTCGTGCCACCGCCAGAGAGAGAGAGCATGCAGTTCGAGTGCCGAACCTCCCCGATGCGAGCACCTTCGCCTCCCCGCCATGGCACCCCCATAGGAGCTCCCGGCCGCCGGATCGGGTCGCCTCCACCCGGTTCCTCTCGCCTCCTCCGCGCGCCTCCCTCTCCTGCTCTGCCGCCGCCTCGCTGCTGCCTCCCCGCCTCTGGTGAGCGCCGCCTCTATGCTCGAGCTCCTCCGCCTCAGCCACCTCCTCCCGCTCATAGGCCCTCTCCTCTCTTGCACTTCGTCCCCGATGCCGCGCATGACCACGCCGGCCTCTCCTTCCTCGGCCCGACCTCCTGTACCATGCCTTCGTTCCCGTGACGTCAACCTTCCCTTCGACCTCTATTGTCGCAACTCCACAGTTCACGGTTTCCCTCTGCCTCGAGCCCAAGCTCGAGCCTGATACGTCTCCAACGTATCTATAATTTTTGATTGCTCCATGCTATATTATCTACTGTTTTGGACATTATTGGGCTTTATTATCCACTTCTATATTATTTTTGGGACTAACCTATTAACCGGAGGCCCAACCCAAAATTGCTGTTTTTTTGCCTGTTTTAGAGTTTCGAGGAAAAGGAATATCAAACGGAGTCCAAACGGAATGAAACCTTCGGGAACATGATTTTCTCACCGAATACAACTCAGGAGACTTGGACCCTACGTCAAGCCAATTAACAGGAGGCCACGAGGTAGGGGGGCGCGCCTGCCCCCCCAGGCGCGCCCTCCACCCTCGTGTGCCCCCTGTTGCTCCACCGACGTACTTCTTCCTCCTATATATATCCACATACCCCCAAACGATCAGAAACGGAGCCAAAAACCTAATTCCACCGCCGCAACTTTCTGTATCCACGATATCCCATCTTGGGGCCTGTTCCGGAGCTCCGCCGGAGGGGGCATCAATCACGGAGGGCTTCTACATCATCATTCAAGCCCCTCCGATGAAGTGTGAGTAGTTTACTTCAGACCTACGGGTCCATAGTTAGTAGCTAGATGGCTTCTTCTCTCTTTTTTGATCTCAATACAATGTTCTCCCCCTCTCCCATGGAGATCTATTCGGTGTAATCTTCTTTTTGCGGTGTGTTTGTTGAGACCGATGAATTGTGGGTTTATGATCAAGTCTATCTATGAATAATATTTGAATCTTCTCTGAATTCTTTTATGTATGATTGGTTATCTTTGCAAGTCTCTTCGAATTATCAGTTTGGTTTGGCCTACTAGATTGGTTGTTCTTGCCATGGGAGAATTGCTTAGCTTTGGGTTCAATCTTGCGGTGTCCTTTCCAAGTGACAGAAGGGGCAGCAAGGCACATATTGTATCGTTGCCATCGAGGATAACAAGATGGGGTTTTTATCATATTGCATGAAACTATCCCTCTACATCATGTCATCTTGCTTAAGGCGTTACTCTGTTTTTAACTTAATACTCTAGATGCATGCTGGATAGCGGTCGATGAGTGGAGTAATAGTAGTAGATGCAGGCATGAGTCGGTCTACTTGTCTCGGACGTGATGCCTATATACATGATCATACCTAGATATTCTCATAACTATGCTCAATTCTGTTAATTGCTCAACAGTAATTTGTTCACCCACCGTAGAATACTTATGCTCTTGAGAGAAGCCACTAGTGAAACCTATGGCCCCCAGGTCTCTTACTCATCATATCAATCTCCATCACTTTATTATTGCTTTGCTTTTTTACTTTGCCTTTTACTTTTCACTTTGCATCTCTATACCAAAAATAC
>NW_021270783.1:4097-8416 GCF_002162155.2 Triticum dicoccoides
TAATATTATGGTTAATTATTCTCAATGGCATACTGAAAGATCTACTAAAAAGGTGCATGCGATAGAAGAAATTAATGTTTTGAGTGGAAAGATGGATGAACTTATGAAATTATTTGCTAATAAGAGTGTTTCTTCTGATCCTAATGATGTTCCCTTGTCTAGTTTGATTGAGAATAATAATGAATCTATGGATGTGAATTTTGTTGGTAGGAACAATTTTGGTAACAACGCGTATAGAGGAAATTTCAACCCTAGGCCTTATCCTAGTAATCCCTCTAATAATTATGGTAATTCCTACAACAATTCTTATGGAAATTATAATAAGATTCCCTCTGATTTTGAATCTAATATTAAAGAATTTATTACTTCGCAAAAGAATTTTAATGCTTTGATTGAAGAAAAATTGCTTAAGATTGATGATTTGGCTAGGATCGTTGATAGAATTGCTCTTGATGTTGATTCTTTGAAACTTATATCTATTCCACCTAAGCATGATATCAATGAGTCTCTCAAAGCCATGAGAATTTCCATTGACGAGTGCAAAGAAAGAACCGCTAGGATGCGTGCTAAGAAAGATGCCTTTATAAAAGCATGTTCTTCTAGTTCCTATGAAAATAAAGATGAAGATCTAAAAGTTATTGATGTGTCCCCTATTAAATCTTTGTTTTTCAATATGAATCTTGATAATGATGGGACTGAATATGATCCACCTTTACCTAGAAGGCATTCCAAGAATTCTGAATCTTTTGATCTTGATGCTAAATTTGACAAAAGTGGGATTGAAGAAATTAAAACCCTAGATGTTGCTAAACCCACTATTATGGACTTCAAGGAATTTAACTATGAAAATTGCTCTTTGATTGATTGTATTTCCTTGTTGCAATCCATGTTAAATTCTCCTCACGCTTATAGTCAAAATAAAGCGTTTACTAAACATATCGTTGATGCCTTGATGCAATCTTATGAAGAAAAACTTTAATTAGAAGTTTCTATACCTAGAAAACTTTATGATGAGTGGGAACCAACTATTAAAATTAAAATTAAAGATCATGAGTTTTATGCTTTGTGTGATTTGGGTGCTAGTGTCTCTACTATTCCCAAAACTTTGTGTGATTTGCTAGATTTTCGTAATTTTGATGATTGCTATCTAAACTTGCATCTTGCGGATTCCACTATTAAGAAACATATGGGGAGAATTAATGATGTTCTTATTGTTGCAAATAGGAATTATGTGCCCGTAGATTTTATCGTTCTTGATATAGATTGCAATCCTTCTTGCCCTATTATCCTCGGTAGACCTTTCCTTAGAACGGTTGGTGCAATTATTGATATGAAGGAAGGGAATATTAGATTCCAATTTCCATTAAAAAAGGGCATGGAACACTTCCCTAGAAATAAAATAAAATTACCATATGAATCTATCATGAGATCCACTTATGGATTGCCTACCAAATATGGCAATACCTAGATCTATTCTTGCTTGTTATGCCTATCTAGGGGCATTAAACGATAGCGCTTGTTGGGAGGCAACCCAATTTTATTTTTATTTATTGATTTTTGCTCTTGTTTATTAATAAATAAATTATTTAGCCTCTGTTTTGGTCGTGTTTTTTGTGTTTAATTAGTGTTTGTGCCAAGTAGAACCGTTGGGAAGACTTGGGGAAAGTCTTGTTGAACTTGCTGTAAAAAACAGAAACTTTAGCGCTCACGAGAACTGCTGTCATTTTTATTTGGAGAGTGATATTTAGTTAATTATTTTTGAAGATTATTAATGGATAAATTCCTCACGTCCAGAAATTTATTTTAGAATTTTTGGGGTTCCAGATCTTGCGCTAGCTACAGATTACTACAGACTGTTCTGTTTTTGACAGATTCTGTTTTTCGTGTGTTGTTTGCTTATTTTGATGAATCTATGGCTAGTAAAATAGTTTATAAACCATAGAGAAGTTAGAATACAGTAGTTTTAACACCAATATAAATAAATAATGAGTTCATTACAGTACCTTGAAGTGGTCTTTTGTTTTCTTTCGCTAACGGAGCTCACGAGATTTTCTACTTTAAGTTTTGTGTTGTGAAGTTTTCAAGTTTTGGGTAAAGATTTGATGGATTATGGAACAAGGATTGGCAAGAGCCTAAGCTTGGGTATGCCCCTGAAGGCATCCCCTCTTTCGTCTATGTCTATCGGTAACTTTACTAGGAGCTATATTTTTATTCACCACATGATATGTGTTTTGCTTGGAGCGTCTTTTATGATTTGAGTCTTTGCTTATTAGTTTACCACAATCATCCTTGATGTACACACCTTTTGAGAGAGCCATGCATAATTTGGAATTTGATAGAATACTCTATTTGCTTCACTTATATCTTTTGAGTTATATAATTTTGCTCTAGTGCTTCACTTATATCTTTTAGAGCACGGTGGTGGATTTGTTTTATAGAAACTATTGATATCTTATGCTTCACTTAGATTATTTTGAGAGTCTTAATAGCATGGTAATTTTCTTAATAATAATATGCTTGGTATTCAAGATTTGTAAAACCTTCTTTTGAAGTGCGTTGAATACTAAGAAAAAATTGATGCTTGATAATTGTTTTGAGATATGAGGATGGTGATATTAGAGTCATGCTAGCTGAGTAGTTGTGAATTTGAGAAATGCTTGTGTTAAAGTTTGTGATTCCCGTAGCATGCACGTATGGTGAACCATTATATGATGAGGTCGGAGCATGATTTATTTATTGATTGTCTTCCTTATGAGTGGCGGTCAGGGACGAGCGATGGTCTTTTCCTACCAATCTATCCCCCTAGGAGCATGCGCGTAATACTTTGCTTTGAGAACTTCAAGATTTTTGCAATAAGTATATGAGTTCTTTATGACTAATGTTGAGTCCATGGATTATACGCACTTTCCTTCCTTCCACCATTGCTAGCCTCTCTAATACCGCGCACTTTTCGCCGGTATCATACACCCACCAAATACCTTCCTCAAAACAGCCACCATACCTACCTATCATGGCATTTCCATAGCCATTCCAAGATATATTGCCATGCAACTTTCCACCGTTCCTTTCATTATGACACGCTCCACCATTGTCATATTGCTAGCATGATCATGTAGTTGACATCGTATTTGTGGCAAAGCCACCGTTCATAATTCTTTCATACATGTCACTCTTGATTCATTGCATATCCCGGTACACCGCCGGAGGCATTCATATAGAGTCATATTTTGTTCTAAGTATTGAGTTGTAATTGTTGAGTTGTAAGAAAAATAAAAAGTGTGACGATCATCATTTTTAGTGCATTGTCCCAAGTGAGGAAAGGATGATGGAGACTATGATTCCCCCACAAGTCGGGATGAGACTCCGAACAAAAAATAAAAAAAGAGAGAAAAAGAGGCCATAAAAAAAGAGAAGGCCCCAAAAAAATGAGATAAAAAGAGAGAAGGGACAATGTTACTATCCTTTTACCACACTTGTGCTTCAATGTAGCACCATGATCTTCATGATAGAGAGTCTCTCATTCTGTCACTTTCATATACTAGTGGGAATTTTTCATTATAGAACTTGGCTTGTATATTCCAATGATGGGCTTCCTCAAAATGCCCTAGGTCTTCGTGAGCAAGCAAGTTGGATGCACACCCACTTAGTTTCTTTTATTGAGCTTTCATATACTTATAGCTCTAGTGCATCCGTTGCATGGCAATCCCTACTCACTCACATTGATATCTATTGATGGGCATCTCCATAGCTCGTTGATACGCCTAGTTGGTGTGAGACTATCTTCCCCTCTTTTTGTCTTCTCCACAACCACCATTCTATTCCACATATAGTGCTATATCCATGGCTCACGCTCATGTATTGCGTGAAGATCAAAAAAGTTTTGTAAATGTCAGAAGTATGAAACAATTGCTTGGCTTGTCATCCGGGTTGTGCATGATTTAAATACTTTGTGTGGTGAAGATAGAGCATAGCCAGACTATATGATTTTGTAGGGATAGCTTTCTTTGGCCATATTATTTTGAGAAGACATAATTGCTTTGTTAGTATGCTTGAAGTATTATTATTTTTATGTCAATATGAACTTTTGTCTTGAATCTTTTGAATCTGAATATTCATACCACAATTAAGAAGATTTACATTGAAATTATGCCAAGTAGCACTCCGCATCAAAAATTCTGTTTTTATCATTTACCTACTCGAGGATGAGCAGGAATTAAGCTTGGGGATGCTTGATACGTCTCCAACGTATCTATAATTTTTGATTGCTCCATGCTATATTATCTACTGTTTTGGACATTATTGGGCTTTATTATCCACTT
>NW_021270784.1:0-1304 GCF_002162155.2 Triticum dicoccoides
AAGGCTAGTTGGGTTCCCAGAGCCTGTTGTAAATGCTCCCAAAATCTTGAGACGAACTGAGTGCCTCTGTCGGATATTATAGTCTTCGGGACACCATGCAGACAAACTATGCGGGAAAGATAAATCCTGGCAAGCCTCTGAGTGGTGTGGGTCGTCTTTATTGGAATAAAGTGTGCCACTTTGGTTAACCTGTCAGTGATGACCCATATGGCATCATTCCCGTGTCGTGACCGAGGTAGTCCGACAATGAAATCCATCCCTATTTCATCCCATTTCCACTCAGGTATTTTGTTCGGTTGCAGTAGTCCGGCTGGTCTCTGATGCTCAGCTTTTATGCATTGACATGAGTCGCAACATGCAATGAAGGTGGCTATGTCCCTCTTCATACCGTGCCACCAAAATCTTTCCTGAATATCTTTATACATTTTGGTTCCTCCAGGGTGGATCGAGTATGGGGCGGTGTGGGCTTCAGCTAAAATTTGCTGTTTAAGGTCTTCTATGTTTGGCACGCAGAGCCTTTCTCCGTACCATAATATTCCTTCATTGTCTATGACGAATTCTGAGGCCTTGCCCATACTCAACTTTCTTTTGATGCCTTCGATGCTGGTGTGACCGGGCTGAGCTCCTTTAATTTTCCCCACAAGGTCGGGTTGTATTTCCAAGTTTGATATGGTGCCTTCTGCTACCATTATCAAGTTGAGCTTGGCAAATTCTTATTGGAATTCGGGCCTCAAGCTGTGCAGATTGTTTTCGTCGGAGCTGGGGTTCCGACTAAGAGCATCGGCCACTACATTTGCTTTTCCTGGATGGTAATGGATACCAACATCATAATCCTTTACTAATTCCAACCAGCGTCGTTGCCGTAAATTTAGTTCTGGCTGCGTGAAAATATATTTGAGACTTTTGTGATCCGTATATATTTCACATCGATTCCCAAGTAAGAAATGCCTCCATTCCTTGAGTGCATGAATAACTGCTGCCATTTCTAAGTCATGAGTGGGATAATTTTCCTCATGCTTGCGAAGTTGCCTTGAAGCGTAGGCGACAACCTTGCCTTCCTGCATCAACACGCATCCGAGACCCTTTCTGGACGCGTCACAATATACTTCAAAATTCTTGTGTATGTCGGGTACAATTAATACCGGTGTTGTCGTTAATTTCCGCTTTAGTTCTTGGAAACTTTTCTCGCAGGCTTCTGTCCATTCAAACTTCTTATCTTTCTTGAGTAACTGCGTCATAGGCTTGGCTATGGTGGAGAATCCTTCAATAAATCTGCGGTAATATCCTGCCATTCCCAAGAAACT
>NW_021270785.1:0-1398 GCF_002162155.2 Triticum dicoccoides
ACAAACCGGAGCAACTCACTAGAAGGCTCGTGGTTCCGAGTGGGAACAATGCATGTTTGATGATGAACAGGAGATAGCTTCCTCTTACAGCCTTCAATTTTTTTTCAACGTGTAACGTGCACTGATACAACTGTCATGTGAAAATTTGGGAAAATTTCATGGGTCATTTGACCTTTTGAATATGTTTAAGTGATTTTCTAGTCATTTAATGACCGTAATTCAAATTAGAACTACATTTACATGCAACGACTAACCATATGGTTTGAAAAATCATATTTGTGTACTTGTGTGTGAGTTAATTCCATGTGCAGTAAATCAGAAGGATTTTTCAAACATATTGGTCTCACGGCATGGACACATGCATTGAGTGCCATGGCATTTTCATTCCAAAAAATAAAAAAATGATTAGAAAAACATTAGACCTTGCTTGATGTAATGTCTTGCCACCAAGATGATGTGGTAAAAAATTGGCCTATTTGACAAAAGTATGGACACACAACCCTCACAAACCGGAGCAACTCACTAGAAGGCTCGTGGTTCTGAGAGGGAACAATGCATGTTTGATGACGAACGGGAGATAGGTTCCTCTCATGGCCTTATTTTCCTACGTGTAACATGCACTAATACAACTGTCATGTGAAAATTTGGAAAATTTCAAGGGACATTTGACCTTTTCAAGACATTTAAGTGAATTTCTACCCATTTAATGACCGTAATTCAAATTTGAACTACATCTACATGCAACGGCTAACCATAACAGCTTGAAAAATTATATTTCTGTACTTGTGTGAGAGTTAATTCCATGTGCAGTAAATTGGAAGGAATTTTCAAACATATTGGTCTTACGACATGGACACGTTCATGGAGTGCTTTGGAATTTTAATTCCCAAAAAATTTAAAATGATCAGAAAAACATGAAACCTTGCTTGATGTAATGTCATGCCACCAAGATGATGTAGTAAAAAAATTGGCCTGTTTGACGAAAGTTTGGACACACACAACCCTCACAAACCGGAGCAACTCACTAGAAGCCTTGTGGTTCCGAGAGGGAACAATGCATGTTTGATGACAAACCGGAGATAGCTTCCTCTTACGGCCTTCAAAAGTTCTCTATGTGTAACGTGCACTAATACAACTGTCATGTGAAAATTTGAAAAATTTCAGGGGTCATTTGACCTTTTGAAGACATTTAAGTGATTTTCTAGCCATTTAATGACCGCAATTCAAATTAGGACTACATGTACATCCAACGGCTAACCATAAGGGTTTAAAAAATCATATTTGTTTACTTGTGTGTGAGTTAATTCCATGTGTAGCAAATTAAAAAGAATTTTCAAACATATTGGTCTCACGGCATGGACACATGCATGGAGTGCCATGGCATTTTAATTCCAAAAA
>NW_021270786.1:0-1622 GCF_002162155.2 Triticum dicoccoides
GGGGGAGAAAGAGTCCATTTCTAGCAAAGAAAATCATTGGAATTCATTGCATATCTTTAAATCTTTGGGGACATGTCTATATCCAAATGAAGTACTAAGTACTCACCCATCATATGTCATCCCAATCTTGGTACTCTTGTGGTTTCCTGAACTTGCTTTATTTAGAGTGTTCTTGTGTCATCTAACCTTGTTTCCTCAAGCTCATCTCTTCCAAAGCCAGCTCAAGATCACAAGGTAAGTATATGCATCACACTCATGTGCATAATGATCTCTTGCTACTACACATATTGTTTGCAAGAAGGATACATGAACATGAGGGTATACCTATTCTATCTACATCATTTGTTGTGATGCATATAGCCAAGATACATGTAACTCATTGCTCGCTCTGTCATGCTTATGCATTCACATGTTCTTATATTCCATCATTACATGATTGCATACATGTAGGGCGAGCCTATGCATGTTACATGTCTTTCCAAAGCTTTACCTGTTGCTATTATATCTTTAACTAAAGCTTTGATGTATGTTGTCATCAATTACCAAAAAGGGGGAGATTGAAAGCACAAGTGCTCCCTGGGTGATTTTGGTAATTAATGTCAACATATCTCTTGTTGGACTAATGTTTTTTCAAGTACATTTTAAATGAGTTCAACAATGGAGTGGCGGGACAAGATGATGTGGAACCCCTTCATAATGCTAAGGACAAAGGTTGGCAAAGGCTCAAGACTCTTCATTTTCATTTTAGTGATCCAAGATCACATTGAGTCCATAGGAAAGCCAATACTATTAAAAGGGGATAAGGTGTTGCTTAATGGCTTGCTTGCTCAAAGTGCTTAGAGACATTGATCCAAAACCCTCAGTCCCTTTCTCATTTCCACATATGTCCAAAACCTAAAGTCAAACTCGGCCCCATCGATTTTATCTATTCGGCGCCACCGAGTTCACTTGACATAGCCACTGCCGGAAACGCTAATCAATTTGGTCACACCGATATTGATCTCGGTCTCACCGAGATGGCCTTGTAAACTCTTTCTTGCCTATTGCAATTATTTCGGTATCACCGAAACGAGCGATCTGTCCCATCGAGTTTGCCTGACCAACTCTCTGTTTGATCAATTGCTGAAATCGGTCTTGCCAAGTTCATGCGATCGGTTTGTAGCGGTTGGATTTTGTGTGGAGGTTATATATACCCCTCCACCCACTTCTCCATTTGTTATAGAGCCATGAGAACGTGCCTACACTTCCACTACTCATCTTCTGGGAGAGAACCACCTACTCATGTGTTGAGACCAAGACATTCCAATCCAACCACTCAAGTTGCTTTCCACTCAAATCATCTTTCCACCATAGCCAAATCTATGAGAGAGAGTTGAGTGTTGGCGAGACTATCATTTGAAGCACAAGAGCAAGGAGTTCATCATCAACACACCATCTATTAACTTTTGGACAGTGGTGTCTCCTAGATTGGTTATGTGTCACTTGAGAGCCTTCGTCAAGATTGTGGAGTTGAACCAAGGAGTTTGAAGGGCAAGGAGATCGCCTACTTTGTGAAGATCTACCCAAGTGAGTCAGGTCCTTCGTAGCCGATGGCCATGGTGGGTAGACAAGGTTGCTTCTTC
>NW_021270787.1:0-1116 GCF_002162155.2 Triticum dicoccoides
GGGTGATCAGACGCCGCCCCCCAGTCCTCGTCCGGCGGGTGATCAGACGCCGCCCCCCAATCCACCTCCGGCAAAGAAGCAGAAGCAGTCCTGGATTATTAACCCGGACCCTTATGTACCTAAGACCACAAAGGTACCAGAGCCATCATTGAAGCCTCTCCCCACAAGGCCTTGGGAACGTAGTGCCGAGGAAACTGCCGCGGCAGCGGCTGCTGATCATGAGAAATGGAAGGCGGACTGCAAGAAGAAAAGAGAGCCCGAGCCCAAGCCAGTATTTTCTGATGAGCAAAAGAAGTGGGCTAAGTCATTTTTGAGCACACCGTCCCAAGCCGCGAAGAATCTGCCTGACGACTATGCACGTGAACTTCGTAGGCAGGCACTCATGTTGAAGGAGAAGAAAGAGCGGGCGGAGAACCAGGAGAACAAAGCCTTGGAGGAGGCCGAGAAAACGGAATTAGAAAGTAAAAAAAGCAGGAAACGAGTTGCCCAGCTCGGGGAACAAAGTAAACAATCGATTGCCCCGCTTATAGTGAAAGCCGCCGGTCCGGATGACCCCGATATCATAGCAGCTGCGGCAGCACATGGATTGACTGTAACGAGTGCCAGAGAACAAGCGGCCAACTTAGGTATTACTCTTCGTGAACTGTTAGGCCTTGATGAGGTGCCAGTGAAGGAGGTAGTAATTACATATGTGAAGAATGGGCCTCTCGTCGAGCCTGCGCAGGAACAGGATCTACCTCCACAAATGAAAGGTCTGCTGAAATGGTACAAGGGTTACATAAAAAATAAAAACGCCAAAGAATATATTTATGCGGAAGTTAGATATGAGCATCACTTCAAACATTACTATGTACAAATTCATCTGAGTGAATTGTTCCAGCTTTTCAATCTGCGCGAGCTTGACAAATCTATCATCAGTTGCTACGTTCTGTAAGTGATTTATTTCTACCCCATCTCGTTCATATTGCCTGCACTATATATATGTCCTAACTATATTGTTGTGTCCGCTATTATACATGCAGAATGAAGATTAAGGAATGCAGAGTAAGGAACATCCATAATGTTGGGTTCATTGACCCACACATCGTTAATGGATATGTGTTGGAGCATCACCCC
>NW_021270788.1:0-961 GCF_002162155.2 Triticum dicoccoides
TTTTGTGTGCAAAGAGGCATTATTTTCATTCGAGGACGTGCCTTCCTCTTTGCCTCCTGCTGTCACTAACATTTTGCAGGAGTTCGCTGACGTCTTTCCACAAGACGTGCCACCGGGATTACCGCCTATTCGAGGGATTGAGCATCAGATTGACTTAATTCCCGGTGCTTCACTGCCAAACCGTGCACCATACCGTACCAATCCAGAGGAGACGAAGGAGATTATGCGTCAAGTACAAGAGCTTCTCGACAAAGGTTATATACGCGAATCCCTTAGTCCTTGTGCTGTTCCTATTATTCTAGTGCCGAAAAAGGATGGCACATCACGTATGTGTGTTGATTGTAGAGGCATTAATAATATTACTATTCGTTATCGTCATCCTATTCCTAGGCTAGATGATATGCTTGATGAATTGAGTGGCTCTACAATATTCTCCAAAGTTGATTTACGTAGTGGATACCATCAAATTCGTATGAAATTGGGAGATGAATGGAAAACAGCATTCAAAACTAAGTTTGGATTATATGAGTGGTCAGTCATGCCTTTTGGGTTAACTAATGCACCTAGTACTTTCATGAGATTAATGAACGAAGTTTTACGTGCTTTCATTGGACGATTTGTGGTAGTTTACTTTGATGACATATTGATTTATAGCAGATCTTTGGAAGAACATTTGGAACATTTACGTGCTGTTTTTATTGCTCTACGTGATGCACGTTTGTTTGGTAACCTTGGGAAGTGCACCTTTTGCACCGACCGAGTATCTTTTCTTGGCTATGTTGTTACTCCACAGGGAATTGAAGTTGATAAAGCCAAGATTGAAGCTATTGAGAGTTGGCCGCAACCCAAAACGGTCACACAAGTGAGGAGTTTTCTTGGCCTCGCTGGATTCTATAGGCGTTTTGTGAGAGATTTCAGCACCATTGCTGCACCTCTCAATGAGCTTACAAAGAAAGATGTG
>NW_021270789.1:0-1109 GCF_002162155.2 Triticum dicoccoides
GATTTCAGCAAATCTGTTTGCTATGCTTTTGTGTGCAAAGAGGCATTATTTTCATTCGAGGACGTGCCTTCCTCTTTGCCTCCTGCTGTCACTAACATTTTGCAGGAGTTCGCTGACGTCTTTCCACAAGACGTGCCACCGGGATTACCGCCTATTCGAGGGATTGAGCATCAGATTGACTTAATTCCCGGTGCTTCACTGCCAAACCGTGCACCATACCGTACCAATCCAGAGGAGACGAAGGAGATTATGCGTCAAGTACAAGAGCTTCTCGACAAAGGTTATATACGCGAATCCCTTAGTCCTTGTGCTGTTCCTATTATTCTAGTGCCGAAAAAGGATGGTACATCACGTATGTGTGTTGATTGTAGAGGCATTAATAATATTACTATTCGTTATCGTCATTCTATTCCTAGGCTAGATGATATGCTTGATGAATTGAGTGGCTCTACAATATTCTCCAAAGTTGATTTACGTAGTGGATACCATCAAATTCGTATGAAATTGGGAGATGAATGGAAAACAGCATTTAAAACTAAGTTTGGATTATATGAGTGGTTAGTCATGCCTTTTGGGTTAACTAATGCACCTAGTACTTTCATGAGATTAATGAACCAAGTTTTACGTGCTTTCATTGGACGATTTGTGGTAGTTTACTTTGATGACATATTGATTTATAGCAAATCTTTGGAGGAACATTTGGAACATTTACGTGCTGTTTTTATTGCTCTACGTGATGCACGTTTGTTTGGTAACCTTGGGAAGTGCACCTTTTGCACCGACCGAGTATTTTTTCTTGGCTATGTTGTTACTCCACAGGGAATTGAAGTTGATAAAGCCAAGATTGAAGCTATTGAGAGTTGGCCGCAGCCCAAAACGGTCACACAAGTGAGGAGTTTTCTTGGCCTCGCTGGATTCTATAGGCGTTTTGTGAGAGATTTCAGCACCATTGCTGCACCTCTCAATGAGCTTACAAAGAAAGATGTGCCTTTTCTTTGGGGTACCGCACAGGAAGAAGCCTTCTCCGTATTGAAAGATAAGTTGACACATGCTCCTTTACTCCAACTTCCTGATTTTAATAAGACTTTTGAGCTTGAATGTGATGCTAG
>NW_021270790.1:0-1126 GCF_002162155.2 Triticum dicoccoides
TTTTTTTCTGTGTTCAAAATGCACCATTCAATGCCACATCATCAATTTACAACCCTTTCTGACTTCATTTGTTATTTTTCATGCATTTACTTATTATTTTGAGCTATAAGACCATGAAATTGAAAATCATTTGAAATGAAATCTGAAAAGGTTCCAAGTTGGCATGGTATCATCACTTCACCCACATAGCATGTTCAACAAAGTAGAGAGGTTTACGGCAAAAACTTTATGCACTTCGTGTACAAAACAGACAATCTCCTTCGAAGTATCAAGGTTTCATATGGACACACGGCTGTTACAAAGGGACTTCATTTCTTTTGAATTTATTTGAACCGCCTTGTTTTTCTGTGTTCAAAATGCACCATTCAAAGCCAAATCATCAATTTACAACCCTTTCTGACTTCATTTGTTATTTTTCATGCATTTACTGATTATTTTGAGCTATAAGACCATGAAGTTGAAAAGCATTTGAAATGAACTCTGATAAGGTTCCAAGTTGGCATGGTATCATCATTTCACCCACATAGCATGTGCAACAAAGTAGAGAGGCTTATGGCAAAAAATGGATGCACTTCATGTACAAAACAGACAATCTCCTTCGAAGTATCAAGGTTTCATACGGAAACTCGTCTGTTACAAAGGATTTCATTTCTTTTGAACTTATTTGAACCCCCTTGCTTTTCTGTGTTCAAAATGCACCATTCAAAGCCACATCATCAATTTAGAACCCTTTTTGAATTCATTTGTTATTTTTCATGCATTTACTGATTATTTTGAGCTATAAGACCATGAAATTGAAAAGCATTTGAAATAAACTCTGATAAGGTTCCAAGTTGGCATGGCATCATCATTTCACCCACATAGCATGTGCAACAAAGTAGAGAGGCTTACGGCAAAAACTGGATGCAATTTGTGTACAAAACAGACAATCTCCTTTGAAGTATCAGGGTTTCATACGGAAACTCGTCTGTTACAAAGTGATTTCATTTGTTTTGAACTTATTTGAACCCCCTTGTTTTTCTGTGTTCAAAATGCACCATTCAAAGCCACATCATCAATTTACAACCCTTTCTGACTTCATTTGTTATTTTTCATGCATTTACTGATTATATTGAGCTATAAGAGC
>NW_021270791.1:0-1062 GCF_002162155.2 Triticum dicoccoides
ATGCTTTTGTGTGCAAAGAGGCATTATTTTCATTCGAGGACGTGCCTTCCTCTTTGCCTCCTGCTGTCACTAACATTTTGCAGGAGTTCGCTGACGTCTTTCCACAAGACGTGCCACCGGGATTACCGCCTATTCGAGGGATTGAGCATCAGATTGACTTAATTCCCGGTGCTTCACTGCCAAACCGTGCACCATACCGTACCAATCCAGAGGAGACGAAGGAGATTATGCGTCAAGTACAAGAGCTTCTCGACAAAGGTTATATACGCGAATCCCTTAGTCCTTGTTCTGTTCCTATTATTCTAGTGCCGAAAAAGGATGGTACATCACGTATGTGTGTTGATTGTAGAGGCATTAATAATATTACTATTCGTTATCGTCATCCTATTCCTAGGCTAGATGATATGCTTGATGAATTGAGTGGCTCTACAATATTCTCCAAAGTTGATTTCCGTAGTGGATACCATCAAATTCGTATGAAATTGGGAGATGAATGGAAAACAGCATTTAAAACTAAGTTTGGATTATATGAGTGGTTAGTCATGCCTTTTGGGTTAACTAATGCGCCTAGTACTTTCATGAGACTAATGAACGAAGTTTTACGTGCTTTCATTGGACTATTTGTGGTAGTCTATTTTGATGATATACTGATTTATAGCAGATCTTTGGAAGAACATTTGGAACATTTACGTGCTGTTTTTATTGCTCTACGTGATGCACGTTTGTTTGGTAACCTTGGGAAGTGCACCTTTTGCACCGACCGAGTATCTTTTCTTGGCTATGTTGTTACTCCACAGGGAATTGAAGTTGACAAAGCCAAGATTGAAGCTATTGAGAGTTGGCCGCAGCCCAAAACGGTCACACAAGTGAGGAGTTTTCTTGGCCTCGCTGGATTCTATAGGCGTTTTGTGAGAGATTTCAGCACCATTGCTGCACCTCTCAACGAGCTTACAAAGAAGGATGTGCCTTTTGTTTGGGGTACCGCACAGGAAGAAGCCTTCACGGTATTGAAAGATAAGTTGACACATGCTCCTTTACTCCAACTTCCTGATTTTAATAAGA
>NW_021270793.1:0-1060 GCF_002162155.2 Triticum dicoccoides
AAAAGGGCACATCTTAGTAGTAGAATGCAATGAACGATTATAAGCAAATTCAATATGAGGCAAGCATTCCTCCCACATTTTCTTATTATTCTTCAAAACAGCCCTAAGCATAGTAGACAACGTTCTATTGACTACTTCAGTTTGTCCATCAGTTTGGGGGTGACAAGTAGTACTAAAAAGCAGTTTAGTCCCCAACTTAGCCCATAAACATCTCCAAAAGTGGCTAAGAAATTTAGTATCACGATCTGAAACAATAGTATTTGGCACACCATGCAAGCGAATAATTTCACGAAAGAACAAATCAGCAACATTAACAGCATCATCGCTTTTATGACATGGTATAAAGTGTGCCATTTTCGAGAATCTATCCACGACAACAAATATGCCATCCCTCCCCTTCTTTGTTCGAGGTAAACCTAAAACAAAGTCCATAGATATATCCTCCCAAGGAACACTAGGTACAGGTAAAGGCATATATAAACCATGAGGATTGAGTCGTGACTTAGCTTTTTGACATGTAGTGCAGCGAGCAATAAAACGCTCAACATCCCGTCTCATCTTTGGCCAAAAGAAATGTGTAGCAAGTACGTCCTCCGTCATCTTCACGCCAAAGTGTCGCATTAATCCTCCTCCATGCGCCTCCTGCAACAACAAAAGACGAACGGAGCTAGCTGGAATGCATAGCTTGTTAGCACGAAACACAAATCCATCGTTAACAAGAAACTTGTTCCACATTCTTCCTTCTTTACAATTCTGCATTACATCTTTAAAATCAGCATCATGCACATATTGATCTTTGATGGTCTCCAAACCAAATATTTTGAAGTCAAGTTGTGAAAGCATAGTATAGCGACGAGACAATGCATCAGCAATAACATTTTCTTTTCCCTTCTTGTGTTTAATGACATAAGGGAAAGTCTCAATGAATTCAACCCATTTAGCATGTCTACGATTCAGTTTAGCTTGACTTTTAATATGTTTCAAAGATTCATGATCAGAATGTATAACAAATTCTTTGGGCCATAAATAATGTTGCCATGTTTCTAAAGTCCGAACAAGA
>NW_021270794.1:0-992 GCF_002162155.2 Triticum dicoccoides
TTGGCCCCGGGCACCGGTCGGGGCGGAGGAGAGCGCCGGCCAAGGCGGACAGGGGGGCGGGAAGGGGGAAGAGGGGAGCGTGCATGCGCGGCGAGCACGCATCGGGCATGAACGGGGCGGTGATCGCAGGCGGGACGGAGTGCGGGACAGAGAGGAGGGGAGGTGCTCACAAGGGGGAGTAGGGAACGGGCAGCGGGCTCGGGGAAGTTTGGGGAGGCCGACGGGGACGAGCGACGGAGTGGAGGAAGGACGGCGAGGTGGCGGCGTCCTGGCGTGGGGCGGCGAGCTCCGGGCGGCGGCGCGGTCCTGGCGGCGATGGACGGCGACGGGGCGCAGCGTCGGGGTCCTCCTCCTCTCGATCCCGATCCAATCGGGGGAGAGAGGGGAGGGGTCGAGATATTTTCGAGGAGGGTGTGGGTGTCGGTGGATGGACCGGGTGAGGAGTGGGGGGGTTAAGGAGCGCGGGATGGGCCGGCCGGCTGGGCCTGGGGGGTTTGGCCCAGTTGGGCCACGGCCCAGGGGGGTTTCCTTTTTTTGTTTTTTTTGTTTTGCTTTTTCCTTTTGTATTTTCATAATTTTCTTTTCTGTTTCTTTTAATAATTAATTTATTTTAGTTTTTGTAAAATTTAATTTCAACACCTAAATTAGTATTTAGGAATACAACACTGCCACATTAATTTGGACAGCTAAATAAAATAGTTTAATATTTTATAATTGAAAAAGGTATTAAATTAAATGTTTTGTTGCTGCTTTAATTACCTTAGTGCATCTAAACACTTTGCAAAAATGTGGTTTCTGTATCAATATTATTTATGATTTATTTTCTACAACTTGAACATTTTAGTTTTAAAGTTTGAAAACTTTTGTTGTTTGCCTATATTTTAAATTTGAATTTGAATCGTTTTGAACTAACGCGAGTTTATCAACAGTAAACGAGGTGACGTGGCACCATTAGCAGAGGATCACTGTAGCTTAATTACCCGGGCGTCACA
>NW_021270795.1:0-2366 GCF_002162155.2 Triticum dicoccoides
ATCTATCCTATAGCTGATAGTAGATGGGTAAGTCCCATTCATTGTGTCCCAAAAAAGGGAGGTATTACCATTGTTCCTAATGATAAGAATGAACATATTCCACAAAGAATTGTCACTGGTTATAGAATGGTAATCGATTTTAGAAAATTAAATAAAGCTACTAGAAAAGATCATTACCCTCTGTCTTTTATTGTTCAAATGCTAGAAAGATTGTCAAAGCAAACACATTTTTGTTTCCTTGATGGATATTTTGTTTTTTCTCAAATACCCGTCTCACAACATGATCAAGAGAAAACTACCTTTACTTGTCCTTTTGGAACTTATGCTTATAGACGAATGCCTTTTGGTTTATACAATGCACCTGCTACCTTTCGAAGATGTATACCTGCTATATTCTCTGATGTTTGTGAAAAGATTGTTGAGGTTTCATAGATGATTTTTCCGTCTATGGAACTTCTTTTGATGATTGTTTAATCAACCTTGATCGAGTTTTGCAGAGATGCGAGCAAACCAATCTTGTCTTGAATTGGGAGAAGTGCCACTTTACGGTTAATGAAGGTATCGTCTTGGGACATAAAATTTCTGAATGAGGTATTGAGGCGGATAAAGCTAAAGTTGATGCAATTGAGAAAATGCCATGTCCTAAGGATATCAAAGGTATTCATAGTTTCCTCGGTCATGCTGGTTTTCATAGGAGATTGATTGAATACTTCTCTAAAATTTCTAGGCCTCCTACAAATCTTTTACAAAAGGATGTTCCATTTGTTTTTGATGATGACTGTGTAGAAGCCTTTGAAACACTTAAGAAAGCCTTAATTTATGCACCTATTGTTCAACCACCTAATTGGAACCTACCTTTTCAAATTATGTGTGATGCTAGTTATTATACTGTTGGTGCTGTTCTAGGACAAAGAGTTGATAAGAAACTAAATATTATTCGTTATGTGAGTAAAACTCTAGATAGTGCCCAACGCAATTATGCTACTACTGATAAATTTAGATCTTACATTGTTGATTCTAAAGTTACTGTTCACACCGATCATGCTGCTATAAAATATCTTATGGAAAAGAAAGATGCTAAAGCTAGACTCATTAGGTGGGTTCTGTTGCTACAAGAATTTTACCTACATATCACTGATAGAAAGGGAGCTGAGAACCCCGTGGCTGATAACTTGTCTAGGCTAGAAAATATTCTTGATGACCCACAACCTATTAATGATAGTTTTCCTAATGAACAATTAGCTGCAATAAATGTTTCTCATACACTCCTTGGTATGCTGACTATGCTAATTATATATATACCACCTAGTTTCACATACCAAAAAAACAATTCTATGATTTAAGACATTACTTTTGGGATGATCAACATCTTTATAAAGAAGGAGTAGATGGTATGATTAGACATTGTGTACTTGAGCATGAACATGGACAAATACTACGAAAATGTCACTCCGCAGCTTATGGAGGGCATCATGCGGGAGATAGATCTGCTCATAAGGTATTGCAATCTGGTTTTTATTGGCCTAATCTCTTCAAGGATGCCCGTAAGTTTGTTTCATCTTGTGATGAATGTCAAAGAATTGGTAATATTGGTAAGCGTCAGGAAATGCCTATGAATTATTGTTTTGCAGTTGAACCATTTGATGTTTGGGGTTTTGATTACATGGGACCTTTTCGTTCCTCTAATGGTTAAACACATATTTTGGTTTCTATAGATTATGTTACTAAGTGGGTAGAAGCTATTCCAACCAGTAGTGGTGATCACAACACCTCTATTAAAATGCTTAAGGAAGTCATTTTCCCAAGGTTTGGAGTCCCTAGATATTTAATGACTAATGGTGGTTCACATTTTATTCATGGTGCTTTCCATAAAATGCTTGCTAAATATGATGTCAACCATAGAATTGCATCACCCTATCATCCTTGGTCTAGTGGTCAAGTTGAACTTAGCAATAGAGAAATAAAGTTAATATTACAAAAAACTGTCATTAGGTCCCGAAAGAATTGGTCTAAGAAATTAGATGATGCACTTTGGGCTTATAGAACAACGTATAAAATTCTATGGGTATATCTCCTTATAAAATGGTTTATGGAAAAGCTTGTCATTGCCTCTTGAGTTAGAACATAAACATATTGGGCAATTAAAGAACTCAACTATGATTTCAAACTTGCCGGTGAAAAGAGGTTATTTGATATTAGCTCACTAGATAAATGGAGAACCCAAGCCTATGCAAATGCCAAGTTATTTAAAGAAAAAGTTAGAAGATGGCTTGACAAGAGAATCCAGAAGCGTGAGTTTAAAGTTGGAGAATATGTTCTTTTGTGCAACTCTCGTTTCAGATTCTTTGCAGGCAAACTTCTCTCCA
>NW_021270796.1:0-940 GCF_002162155.2 Triticum dicoccoides
AAGAGGCTTGGAAAGCCTAGCTATACTACGTGGTCCTTCACAAGCTCAGGATCACCACCTGGGCCTTTAGCCTACTCGTTGATGTCAACGTCTACATAGAACCCATCAGAAGGGGTTGCAGCGTCTTCTGTAAAAATGTAGATTATAGCAACATGAGTACAAAGGTACTCAGCAAGACTTACATCAGATCCTACATACATGCATATTATCAAGAAGGGTTGGTGGAGTTATTGCAGCAAGCCAGCTTTGACTCTTGGCTAGGCTATCCTACGATACTCCAACTTGAAATGGTTTTGCGCACACGAGTCCACTACTCACCACTTCAATACACCACCGAGGATCCACCTCCGTCTTCCTACGGAAGAGCCATCCTCGGCACTCACTCTTATCTTGAGGCTTCTAGTAGTTTCCATTTACTTGTCTATGAACTGTATAGGCAACCAAGTAGTCCTTTACCGCGGACGCGACTATTCGAATAGATCATGTTAACCCCGCAGGGGTGTACTCCTTCATACACGCTCTCACCACTTATCGCCGTTTACACGACATGTACTCGGCAACCTTCAAGCGGAAGCCCAACGTGGGTGTCGTCCACGACCTACCTAATCACCTAAGCCTCCAGTCCAGGTTTATCGCCTATTCAGGTTCCATCCGCAGGGAGTCCGGCCGAGGTTTCCCATACGGCCCCGAACGATGTGAACAGGGTTCCCGAGATACCTAACGGGTATTCGGTACACCCGGCCACGTACCTACCGCATCACAGCCCACCCCTACGGTCAGCGCTGTCCACGGCCTCCAGTAGGCTACAAACACCAGAAACTACTTGCAACTCCTGGACGGAGAACTAGGGTGAATAAGAAGCCGAGAGGGTCCATTGGTTTCGGGCCCAATGCATGGTAGTAGCTGATTCTTAAATCACACATACAGATCTCAGTGCTTA